>NC_062197.1:7348422-7528422 GCF_912470025.1 Vespa velutina | reverse complement strand
CTTAGATTATAAATGTTTATTCAAGCGAGGACGCATTAAAAGGATATTTATCTTCGACATTTTTGTCGATTTGAATCAGTGGACGTTAACAAAAGTGCATTTGATTACGACGCGAACGATTTCAAAGATTCTCATGGACGTATTCGTTAGAGAAAAAAAAAAAATAAATAAATATTCCAAAGTCATTAAGATTCATCGCGTGAAGGATTATATCGTCTTTCAGTAGATAATCTACTTATACCAAAGAAAAGTCTTCTAACCTAATACAGCTCGAAAATGGAGATATCCGATTCTTTTCCGTAAGGCGAACTTCTAACGGATTCCGAAAAATTTTCACCAAACGAGAAAAGCTCGAATCGTCGAGTTTCAACTTTTTTAACGTAAATATCCCAACCACGCGAAGTCCAGTGGAAAACTCGAGTTTCTCGTGTATTATTAACGATGAAACTTTTGTTGAAAATTTTATTTCTCTTTCCACCTTTGATCCATCTACTGGATCTATTCTGTACTTTCGTATCTTGAGCTGCTTTTAATTTTTCGAAAAAGCATGATAAAGGTTATTTACAACGAAATTTTAAAAACATTAAATGAATATGGAAAAAGCTCAAAGATATGTATTTATAACAAAACTAAAGCTTTTTAAAGAAATTCTTTTTCGATCGATTTACCATACGAATTTCTACGATTTGTTTATTCTTCCTTCGTCGATGATACTACAAAAGGAACGAAAATAAAAATAAAAACAATAAATGACATAAAAATAAAACGATCAATTAAAAGAACACGAAAGAGAATATCTATCGATATTTTTCTATATTGAATTTAATTTTCGATATATATTGATAAGTCAATGACAATGAGAATATTATCATGTTTATCATCATAGATTTAAACAATATGATAGATCCAATAGTATGAATACGATCCATTATTTATCTTTCCTCTATGTTTTGTTTATCTCAGCAGTAGAAATTAGATCGTAGTAGAGTGAATATCGGAGTCTACCTCTGGAGTAAATGTGAGTTTTATTTTTCTTTCTCTTCAATATATATGTATCAATATATTGTATATCTACTTACTTTGTATCAATCAATGTATTATTACGTATATATATATATATATATATATATATATATATATATATTTGTGTGTTCTCTTTTGATTAAAATATATATTGATCAAGATTAATGTTTATTGAAAACATACTTTCTAAAGAATTGAAGAATAGATATATAAGTATATACCGACAGTGAGTAAGTAAAACGAAAAAAAAAGAAAGAAAGAAAAAAAACAGGAAAAGAAGAACAAAAAGAAATAATCTTCCTTTTAGAAAGTAAACCGACGAAGGCGAAGGTTATCGCGATGGAGATGTTAATAAAACACATTGAAATAACGGATAATTAGCGCAAGGTAGCAAGAGTATAATGCAGAAGTAAGTAAGGTAGATATCGTTAGAACGATGCAATAATCATAACGGGGGAGCATTGTAATTACAGTGCTTGTAATTACGAAAACGGAATAAGGAGTTTCGGATGCAACGAAGAAACTTCTTATCGTCACTTTTGTGCTCGTTTTCTCGTTAATGCTCATCGTCGTCTTCGTGACCACGTTAACTTCTACCATCGACATTTTCCTTTAGTTACTTCTAATGCTCCTTTCTAAGTGCAGTTTACATCTCCTTTACGTCAGATAAATACGAAAATTTATAAAGCGTTAATCTTTGATTGAAAGCTTCAATGTTTCACAGCTGTCATTGTACCATAATTAGTCATTAATCTCTGGCAATGGACCGACAAAGCTGCGAGCGTAACGAACGAGATTCGAGAACGAGCCTCACATGGCGATATGCCGAAGGAGGTTGAGGAAAACGGGGTGGAGAGGAGGAGAACGTTAGTCGCACAATGTATCTAGTCGGGCATTTGCCCAACACCCGAACATTATCGGTTCCGGTTGCATCCGGCCGCTCGTATTTCCCTCGGGGGATGAAATGTCCTTCGAGCTACGATAATTCAACTCCTCACCCGAATACGCGAGACTTACCGTCCTATTATTTCCATGAACGCTTTCATCGTCGCTCTTGACGTCTAACATCTTCCTTCTCCCTTCTATCATCTTGATGTTATTAATTTTTTATTTCTTTTGTATCCTTCGTGCATGTATATTTATAACGATATATAAAAATTAGCTTAGCTTTCGAATATTATACCGAACGTTTCTTTTACTCGATTTTGATCGTTAACTGGTAAAAAATATGTCCTTCGTCATCTTTAAATCACAGTGAATGATTTTGTATGTCAAAAATTTTTAGTACAACACGGATATTATTCAATATCACATTCGAATTACATCGAAAATTATTAGAATACATAGCAAAAACGAATAAATTTATCGAATAAATTTCCTTTGTTATTTAGCCATTATTTATTATATATGTTCGACATTTCTCGGAAGAAAATTTCAGTAGAAAATATGCAAAGATATTTTCTATGATTACGTATAATCCATATCTCAATTGAATTTCCAATAAAAATCTTAATTTACTTTTTTATATAACAGATTATTTTATATAACTTTATATGATATTCATTTTTCCGATTCGTCTTAAATTATACGATCATATTTATTACTTTTTATTATTATATATACTGAGGCATTTACAAACGATAGTGTGACAAAAAATATATTAAATAAAAACTCATCAATCGCTCGATCGCATGAACGAATTAAAAAAATAAAAGTTATATAAAAAAAGAAAAGTATTTCTTCAATAAGAAATCGAGATCACTTATATTTTTTCTTTTTAAATGTAATAATATACACCGTATACTGGGATAATAGATTTAAGTGGAAAGAAGAAAAAATAAATATATATTTTTAAAAAGTAACTATTATAACAGAGAAGATTAGATTTAGAAAATTATTAACTCATTACTTGCTCTCTTCGCTATGCGGGAGGTGATCTATCCATACACCCACACATACACATACACATACAGATATACATACGCACGCACGCAAACACATCCATATCAGAAAAACAAATGATTCTTCATTATCACAATGCCACTCGACGTCAAACAATGCGCGACTGGACTCAAAAAAGAACGCGATCTAACTAAACATTAATAACGGAATTCCACATGTATAACATTTTCTATTTAACAGTATTATATGTGATATTGAGATAAATTTAATGCTGTAGGATCATCATTGGACAAAGATACATTTATTCAGTAACTTATTGAAAAATTCATTTTTAATGTAATTTATTAATGCTTAATTTACATACGCGTAATTTAATAGCCACTGTTATTCAGGAATACTTTGTTACTGAATATAAACATTAAATTATATTCTTAAAAAGTTATTAAACAAATGTATATTCATCCTACATTATTGAATTTTTATTAATGCGATCTACAATACCGCGTAAATAAAGTTATATGAAAAACTAAAAAAGGTGACCTCGATTTTTCATTGATAAAAATAATTTTTTTTGCAACTTTTATTTTTGTTGTAATTCATTGACGATCAAGTATCGATAACTTTTTATTTTAGACATTTTTTTGTCGCATTATCGGAAGTGACGAAAAAATCATAACGAATATTACGCTATTTGTTCAAAGAGCTATGCAAATATAAATGTTTTTCTATATATGTCTACATATATTTCCTCCACTTTAAAATTGCAGTGACTATCGGGATTATTGATGTGATGCGACGTCATATTGCGAAAAAAGCTAGAGAATGTGAAGCAACCTAAAGAAAAGATACGCGAGAGTATGAAAATCGTTAATGTAAAGTCGTCGATGCTTTTCTTTCTCATCATAAGAAGATCCATTACATATATTTCAGCTTTGACATCGATCGAATGAATTCATTTCGAATGAAGAAATGAATTTTCTCTATCAAAAATCAATTTATAGATTCGCTTGGAATATTTTCAATACCAAAATTTATATGTTTCATTCTTTACTTGTCCTCCATCTTTTAGCATTATTTATATTGTCAATTGCTATGATGTATTACTAATATTTCTAAACACAATAAATAACGTAATAAAATGAATAAATTTTATTTTGCAGAAAAAGTGACAAACATTCTATACAATATATAATCTTTGGATTGACAATATTGTTTTATTCAATATCATATTTTCTCCCTCCCCCTTCTCCCGTAGCAGTTGCCTGAGAAAATGTTTGTTGTTCGGCTCGTGCGATATCAAGGATAGTATGTGTACAAACGATACGATCGGTATGGATCAAGCTGAAACAATGGTCTATTTGCTTGGTTCAATCTTCTTGATTCTGGTGCGTGCATCTTATATAAGGGGTGGCGCCGATAGAATCGACGAGCTTCTCTAAAGATACAATAGATAGTTGCTTTACTAATTACGTCGAAATCGTCGAGAAAATTCTAAAGACCGAAACTTTAAGAACATCTGCTGACGTGATTTATTCCATATCGCATAAAGATACCGAAATTGCGTGATAGCAGTGATTAATTATATTCTCTCATCTCTTCCTATATATATATATATATATATATATATATATATCACGCGAGCAAAAAATATCATTGTCAAAGTAATTAATTATTCTTGAAAATAATACAAAATAACATACGATCGACGAAAATATTAAATATGGACAAAGATCGAAGAAATGATATATCCAAACGATCGTAATTACTTTATTTCTTAGATTTCAATAATCTGATTTAAAGTTAGGGTTCATTGAACATTCTGAAATTCGAGGGAAGACAGAACAAAGTACGAAGATGTTCGAACGATCGGTAAACTTTACATAAAGCTCCATTGGATGAAAACCAAGTCTCGTTTGAATGGTCTTTCCTGAAGTTCATTGCAACTGCGAATGACATTTCGTCAGTGGCTTGTTTATTCGGTTACCTTACGAATTTACGGTTTCGTTCTTAATTAAATCGAAAGACTGACGATAAGAAAATAAAAGTAAAAAATACAATTCCAAATTTGTTTTCGAGCTCGTTCGTAAAACAAAACAAAGAAAAGAAAGAAGAATTATTCAATTTGAAAATTAGCAATGTCAAGCAACGAATTTACTACGCTCGACTTTAGTATACGGCGCGACGTTTCAAAATAACGAAATATTTTTAGTTATAGAATACGCTTTGAACAAAATGGATAGATGGGAATTCTTTTTCAAGCAAAAATAGGAGGCTATTCGTCGACGGAACCAACGGGCGTACAAAACGATGGGCCTTCGTAAATCACAGCGACAATGTACTTTGTTAACTTAACAAATTGGTCGATGGAAGTAACGTCATGCTTCCTCATTCTCTTCGAGATATAAAAGATGATTAAATGTTCGAAAGACGACAGATAGGTAACCGAAAGTTTTCTATAATCGACTACAACGATTTTTGATTATAAAGTTTTATCGACGATCGTTCAACGATATCGACAGCCATCTTCGAGAAAAAAAGTGTGAAGAAAAAAAAATAAGATAGATTCCTTATAATGGGACAGGAAAAGTAGCAAAAGTATTCGCATTTGGAGAAATCGATGCGGAACCCTCCGATCTCTAAGGACCGACCTTCGTCTTTTGAAACGACCTAAACTCGGACGGCAACACCCAGTATTCGTGACTTCATCTTTCTTTATCTAGTCACGACACTCGATTTCAATAACGATTTGCGTTTAGGTGTCTCCAAGGGAAAGAATTGTCGCGATTTACTTTGGAACGTTCTCTTGAAAGGAAAAGGAGAGAATCGTCTACTCTTCAGTCCTTTTCGATTCTCCTTTTTTCTTTCTTTTTCTTTTTTCGAAGTTTTATTCATATCAAAAAAAGAAAAAAGAAAATAGAATTTTTTTCATAGAACACCTTCGCAATTTATTATTCTTACCTTTTTCATAATATAATAATTAATAAACTTGATATTTAAACAAGTTATAAATAGATGCAAAAAATGCAGTAGCTTTGAAGAGCTTACCGAGATTTTCCACGAGATACATACGTCTCGAATTTTTCAATTTACTCGTCTTTGGATGATTCGATTCTACAATAGAGAGAAGTATGTCACATATGTATGTATATAAAGAAGTTCTTTTGTCATGTTCGAGAAGAATAGTAGTAAAGCTTTTCAACGTGGGAATCTTTATCGAGTCTTTGGAATCTCAATAAATTCGATTCCATTCTCGTACTACTCTCAATCGTTTACAATTCAATCCTTGTAACACAATTCTGTGAATTAGCTTTATTCATGGAAAAATATTTATCCTTGGAGTTGTATTAATGATCGTATAAAAGAAATATCTTATATAAATGTTATATGTTCGATAAATGTTTAATTGTCAAAAAAGAAAAAAAAAAAGAAAAAAAAGTTGTTTGAATGTATTTTGTTATTTAAATATAAATCGATTGTAAAAAAAGAAGATCGATCATGTTCCTAAAAATATTGTAACATATACATAATTAACAAATAAATGATTGGAATAAAATGGCATTTGATCGTACCTAAGGGTAAGCTGAAATCTCGATAAACTAGAAACGCGTATATCCCTATTCGAATCTTAATGCGAATTCGAAGATAAGTGCCGATACGTGGGACGAAGCATATTCCTATCGTGCGTCGAATATGAGAGAAGAAAAGATAAAAAAAGAACGAACGCGAGAGAGAAATACAGATTCCTAGTTCTATCTCTAGGGAATCGATTTAACGGTTACGTCTTTCGTTCGATTCAACGTTTAGTGCGAACAACGGAGTTACCGTAGGCTTTCATTTGATAATAGTCGTGAAAAACTTTTATCATTTTCTTTCGAGTATATAATTATTATTACAATGTATCTTATCTCGTTAATGGTTATATCTGAGAAGATAATTAAGGGATTTGTTATGCCGATAAATACAGATATGTGCGAGTAATGCATCGTTTTGAGAAATGCTTACCCAGTTTGATTTATAGCCACTCATATGCGACTATTATAATTAGATATACATAGTAGCAATGTAAAGGTGATTTATCGTATAATTATACAATGGATGTACGTATGTATGATGTCACGAACAGTCGTATCATTCTATATCAATGTGTCCTATAATATATATATATATATATATATATATATATATATTATATATTTGATTGATATAATTTTATATATATGTATGTCATCTGGTATTCTTCTAAACAAGATCTTTATATTTTACGATAAGAAGATATTTATATTCGAAAAATAAGTAACAAGTAGAATACCGATAAGTTTATCTCTTAGAAAGTTGATTAATTAATTTCATTTAATTATCGTTCGAAGCGATACCAACGAAGAACGAAGATTGATTCGTTCTTTCGGTGAATTAACTCTTAAGAAAGTTTTACCTCTGAAGAAGATGAAGTTTCGTTTTTCACGAAGGAACTTATCCAAACCCCTAATCAAGAACATAACATAATTTCAGTTATCGTCGTATCAATTAAATTTCATTCGGATAAGTTTCATTTTATATTACTCTTATCAAATGAACTTGATTACGATTGGCTAGAAACTACGAGTAATAACCTTCGAATAACTAGCTCCATTTTGAAATGAAAACGAATAAAAGTAGTTATCAGAAAGAAATTATATTTCGTGATGTCATAATATCGGAATAATTAACAAGGATGAAAATTGTGGAATAAATATGTTATGAATCCAATTGTGGTATTAAATAATTATGGTATTGAATAATATTTATTGATTATGAACAAATATTTATTTTAATAAGACAAACTTGTAACGATAATACAGACTTGTAATGATGCACGATGAACTTGTAGAAAAAAATTCGCAAAAATATATTTATTAAAATAAAAATCATTTTATTTAATAATCTTTCATAGCCTTCAGTTCTGAAAGTTTCTTCGCTTTTCCTTCAACGATAGTAACTCCTTAAACGACGCAATTTCTTAAGCGAAAAGCATGACACCAGGTACGGTAATTATTCGAATTTAATTAAAACTGGTTCTCCATCTACTTGTGCAATGGTAAAATCATTAATTGAAGTTAAAGGAAGATGGTAATGTAGCATTATATATACATATATATATATAAAAGTGTGTGTATGCACATATACTACGAGTAGTATCAGTGTCTAATATATAAAGTAAATGAAGCAATACGTTATATCAACCTGACAACGTGACAGTTGTTTTTGATTCTTCTATGCTCTAATTGTTTTTCGCCTTATAATTAAATTTATTTTATAGAAAATAAAATTTGTGCAATATTAAATACTTTTTTCGAATCTGTTACAGGTGCTATTTTCACGGAGGATCAGAAGGACAGTCCCTCGGAATTAGCTTTTAAATACGCAATATATAAGATCAATAAGGATAAGACTCTTTTGCCAAATACAACGCTGGTCTACGATATTCAATATGTGCCTAAGGATGACTCTTTTCGGACGTCAAAAAAAGGTAAATATTAACAACATAAAAAATGAATAAATAAAAGAATAAAAAAATACAAACGTTAAAATACTCCATGACGTGGCAAACATCTATATGAATTTGTAATAATGTCAAACAAATCATCTGTATCATGCATTTATATATCAAATATTCACACAGAGTTAGTTTCATATCAGTTAATTAGCGGTTTAATGAAAACGGCACATGCAAATTGATTCGATTAATAAGAAATATAGAAATATAAAATATAATCCGAATATAAAATTCTTGAATTTAAAAGTATTTAAAAAGTAAAACTTAGAAAGGAAGTATATGATCGTTTATTTATTTTATACGTATAAGTTATATTATTTACAATCTGACATTACAATTTAAAAGGCTGTCTTATCTATTATAAATTTTTTGTATTTAATATAAATTTATTGATTTGTACAAAACGGAAATATCGAAAATATTTATCTTCAATCTGCAAGCTGACTCATCAACAAGAGGGAATAGTTTTTAAACGAAAATGCATCATAAGCATGGTCATCATTGTAAGTTAAAGATATTTATATGTATATATGTATATTAGATTCTCTCAAACAAGAAAAAGCTTTTCCTTATTTCTGAGATGGCACGTCCAATACGTAAATTCATGGTTGAATGGTAAGATGCTTTTTAAAGACTAAAGAAATCCAGGTCGATGTATTTCGATAAGACACGAATTAAGGATGCTCCAGTCGATTTGAAGTATATGCTTAACTAATATGTAAGTAATATTTCTTAAAAAATATATTGAAGTATATACTTGTCTTTTCTTTTTTTTCTATTTTCCTTTTTTATTTCTTTTTTTTCTTTTTTTTGATGCACGAGTATCTTGTATAACACATATAATTTATATTGACATAAATGGATACGTAGATAAATAGATCAATATAATTTTTCTTATCAAAATAAAAAATGTTGAAAAAAAGTAATCTCTCGATAAAAAAAAAAAAAAAAGAAAAGAAAAATATTAAAAAGGAAATGATCATTAGAACGAGAAAGTATTCTTCAAGATATATATTTCCTAGTGATTTGATTCATGTTATACTGGACATAAGCATCGACAATTTTAGGAGCATATTTCTGATTGGCTGAAATCCTCGAGTATCCCCTTTAAGACTGACTACTACCCTTTCCGAGGCAATTGCGTCAGGCTTTGGTCCGTTACATAATATCGTATTCAAGAAGAGATCCCGCAAATTTTTGAAAAAGTATTTTTTTGCTCCGAAATTAAAATGAAGTCTAATATTTTTACATGAACTTAGTTTTAATTGTATGCATTGAAACAAATTATAATTATATTTTTCGTAAATTTTCTTACTGCGTAATATTGATCTATAGCTCTCTCTCTCTCTCTCTCTCTCTCTCTCCCTCTCTCTCTCTCTTTCTTTCTTTCTTTCTTTCTTCCTTCTATTTATTCCTTTTTTATCTATCTCAGAAATTCTTCTACCTTATACAACACACATCTACTCAATAGAGAAACAGAGTGAATCTCCAGACACGGTATATTGCAACTAGTCCATTGTGCGAAAGCTCTTTCTAGAATCATACAAATCCTTTTCTATAGAAGGTCTTGCTAGAAAATTGTTATTTATACGAGGTGTATCTTCTTTATATTTCGAGTACTTACCATTGCGTCGTTCATTTATGAGAATCCAAGTAAAGTCCGCTAAAAAAGGAAGAAAAAAAGAGAGAGGAAGTAAGCGAGGAACGTTTGGAAAATTGAATTCACGTTAGAAAAATCGATTCAGTACGAATTTTCATGAATTTTCCAGAACGATCAACGGTTCTAAATGGACACCGTAAAATACGATACGTGTATAGATTTAAGAGAGAGAGAGAGAGAAAGAGAGAGAGAACTACGTTCAGAAAGCAATTATGGAAAAGTTATATCCGGTAATAGAAAAAGTATTAACTTTTATAGAGTTAAAGACGATACATTTTATTGAAATATAAATAAATAAAAATGCGATTGAAATTCCTTGGAATTTTTATGGGTTTCTCTTTCTGCTTTCTTTTTTTTTTATTACTTAAAAACGTCGATTTAAGTAGTAATCGAAACGTTTCGTCATTGATTACTTGCTACCTTCTTATATCGTAAAGATATGAAAAAAAGAACTCAATTACGGAATGAGCACGAGCGGGTTTTCCGAAAGAATGCGCTTAAACTCGATAGGCTATAGGCAGCAACCTATCGGTCGATGACTCGCTCGGAACCAAATACCGAAGGGTAGTCGATAGATTCGTCGCTGATTTGGAATGGCTTCCTCGATGTCATCGATTTCCATACTATAGATCGAAGAATGTAATATAAATCGTTGGGGGAGTAATCAGAACGTAAAAATAACACTGAGATGTGTCCACAGAAAATATTATTATTCTATAAAAGATTATTCGCAATAAAATATAATCAGAAATAATTGTCTTCGATACTTATAAAAATGAAACATTTTCGAATAGTCGTAATTACGACAATTCGATATTAAATGTATTTGAATTAATTTTCAAGAAAAAAGAAAAAAAAAAGCAGAACGTTAGATCATAAAGTAAGTGTCAGTTTTCAATGTTCAAGTTGTTTATTTTTTTGTTGAAATCATATATGTATTGAATATTTATATATATGTATTATGTATGTATGTATGGGATATGTCTGTATTATGTATGTATGTTAGGGAATAAGAAATAATAAATTTGAATAAGGAAAGAATGCGATCGTTAAAGAATTATGATAACGATTATGATGATAGTAATGTTAGTAAATTTAATTTGTCTTTTATCTTCGAATAATATTTTCGT
This sequence comes from Vespa velutina, assembly GCF_912470025.1. Classification (NCBI taxonomy): domain Eukaryota; kingdom Metazoa; phylum Arthropoda; class Insecta; order Hymenoptera; family Vespidae; genus Vespa; species Vespa velutina. The sequence goes on along the minus strand of NC_062197.1, from coordinate 7,517,174 downwards.
CATATAATAAAAATACAAAATGTAACAATCGAAAGTTAGTTAGAGTCATATATATAATTCGAACTGTTCAATGCAAAAGCATCCAACACTCATTGTTGGATAACAACATCAATATGACATGTATGTGATGATCCGGTTGGAATACATACAACCATCGTTTCTACCCTTGCGATTCAAAACAAAGAAATTCCGGAACTACTCATGAATAATTCGTATGTTGTCCGCAAAACGGTGCGGAGTGTGCTTAAACGCGACAAGCGTATTTTCAAAATCGAGTTCGTTCGTCCTCTCCTATTTCCTCTATAGATCCTGTCTATATTGACGCCGATGTCAACGCCATTAGATAATAATAATACACGCCAGAAATAATTTTCAAGATAAAGAAAAAAAAAAAAAAATAATAAAAAAAAAAAAAGAAAAAATCGTAGAAAACGTATTCCTGCGTTTCGTAACTGAAACGATAATGGATAAGGAAACGGACCCTTCTAGAACGTATCAATTTCACTCTCCATTCTACTCGCTTTTCATCGACGATATGTACACGTAAGAGTCGTAAATCATGTCCGTCCATATCCCATCAGTTCAGTCCGGTTCAGTACGTAATACATCGCTATTGATGATCGTCAAAGTAGCCTACCTGCGTATACAGATTCGATCGAGTGCCAAACGGAGACAGACGATCGGAAAAGTTTTGCATAAAACTTTTCAATTGTCCGTAGAAACGAGAGTAATCCATCAATACTATAGATATTTCTAAATGATAGAAAGTATTTATTTGTTATACGTTATCATTTCATTTAAATGTAAGACAAAATTTGTAATTGTTATTCGTTAAAAAAATGAGAAAAGTCGTATCATTGAAAGTATGTTAATGATTGATTATTCGATACAATGTATTTTTTTTTACTTAGATGCTTATTTTTGTACTTAGATGCTTATGAATTGCATCGGATGAAGATACATCGTCTCGTATCTTACATAGAATTTTCGAAAGCACTAGATCAAGCAATATGAAATCGACCTGTCAGAAACAATTCTCCAATTTTCACAACCCTTTTTTCTTGATTTTCGACTTGGAGTCGCAAAATCGCATCGCTTTTTTTACCACCACGTTTATCTTTCCCCTTTTCTCATCATCTTAGCGAAGGAAGTCTGCCAAATTATAAAAAATAAAACGAACATATAAACGACGAAGTAAAATATATCAGCGAATTCGTATGATCAAAACGGCTTTAGATATTTATCTTACGTTTGAGTAGTTATATATACGAAATGAGAAAGAAAATTTGATTGTTTCAGCTTGTAAACAGCTATCGAGATCCGTTCAAGGTATTTTTGGACCTTCGGATCCTCTTTTAGGAGCCCACATACAAAGTATATGCGAAGCTTTAGACGTACCTCATCTTGAAGCAAGGGTCGACTTTGAGCCAACGTTCAAGGAATTTAGCATAAATCTTTACCCGGCTCAAGATCACCTCAACAAAGCCTTTAAGGATCTCATGTCCTTTCTGAATTGGACCAGAGTTGCCATCATTTACGAAGAGGATTATGGTGAGTGCAGTACCTTTTCAACGAGTTCTCCTTTACAGAAGGGTAAAGTTAATTAAAATTCATGTCCCTTCGTGGAGTAGTATACAACCGGCACTCTATTCATTTATCAAAACTACATAGGCAATTAATTTTTATCGTACGCAAAACGAAAAAACATTTTTAAAAATTTATTTCGACGATGTTGCAAGATCAAACGACCTTGTTAGGTTCCATTAGATCGTATATAGATTTTTTTCTGAAATATCTTTTGGATATGTCGACGTTTTCATGCAAACAGAATGTTGGAATCAGTTGGTGTAAGTGGTGGATGATAGTAGCTCGTAGTAACGCGAATAGAACCCGAAAAATGTTGAACTGTCATATCCACGCGGACGTAACTGCGTTTAAGCGCGACTCTGTAAACCTTGTAACGCGAAACCCAACATTTTTTCCTTTATATTCCGTTTTAATGGTGATCTTCAAATATGATTCAACTCGGTTTAGGAGACGAGTTCTGCTTAAAAAAAAAAAAAAAAAAAAAGAAAAAAGAAGCCATTAAGGTCAACATAAATCTCAACATGTTTTTTCAACTCTAAAAGAAAACGAAAGGAAGACAAATTTATTCGTACAAAAAGGCTTTTGCCTTCTTCATGTCTTTTCTTATCTTAACAACGACCTTAAAAAATGAATACTAAGATCTCTTTTTGGCCATGCTTAGAAATCTTAACATTTTTTACGCGCGATAAAACGGTTGGAAGAACCGAAATGAACGTTTCGAATATATATCAGTCGTGTATTTACACGCACGAATTTATTGGAATCGAATGTTCATTGGTTGTAACATCTATCGTTCTTGTCATAGAAATTATTATTCACTTCGTTTTGATAAGCTCGATACATTCGAACCATGAACAGCAAATCTTTATAATAATTTTAATATTTGTACACGAATTTCTTCTGCTTTAAACATAATGAAAAAATATATCTCGAATTAATTTTCAAAAGAATACGTATTTATCAAGACAGAAGAAAAATCTTATATTTGTTAATCGCATAAAATTTGTAGAATTCGATTCAATGAAATGATTAAAAATAAGTGCACTTTCGAGATAAGGATATATCTAACCTACATAAACTCTTGAAATAGTTCTCCTTCTTATATATTAATTACATCTATTACACTTTCCTTGAAAAAAATCTCTCGATATTAGTAATATCTAAGAGATTTTATTTCGTACGATGAAATAGACCAACGCACGTTCACCTCCATACTTATCTACAATATATATATCTGTCGGTTATATTCGGTGGTATTTCAACAGTGTAACATTTTCAAGGAGAATATTCCCATAAGCGCCCCTCCAAATATTCATCAGCGGAGTAACGTCCCGTTTTAGCGTTCGTTAAAACTTGAAGAGTAGAAAATAGTTTTCGTCTATCCACCGTATTTCGGATGCCACGAATTTCGAATGTTAAAATTTCGACTACCAAAAGTCGTGACCGATCAAATTTACGATGGATTATAACCGTTCTTTCTATTTTTTACTCATTAAAGTTACGACACTATGAAAGAGTAATATCCTAATAACGAGATGAGTATAAAGTAAATGGCATTAGCACGCAAAAATTAAATGACGAGAAGAACGAGGATTTTCATATTCTCTCGGACATTCAGGAACTTCTTATTAATCGCGAGATAAAAAATCGCGAATAAGTTTCTTCGTTCGAGTAGGTAAGTAAGTAAGTAAGTAAGTACCTACGACTTATAATAATGTTCGCGTATAAGTTCTAGCCTCTTCTTTCGAAGTTAACGAGCATTGATTTCTTCTAACAAGCAATTAAATTACATTCAAATTATTATCACCGATTAGAACGTTTTCATCCGAAATCTATTAATTTCTTTCAAAGGAATGAATTCTTTCGATAATCTTTCGAAATCACATTATACATATAAATTAACATCTATGAAAAATCTTATATTTTATATCTTTCTTGTAAACTGGGATAAAACAAATTGAATAATACTATGTATAATACAAATACATTAATATAGAATTACCAAAGTTCAGAACATTAGATAATTCATCAGATGAATTAAGATCGATCGAAATAATAAATAAATTAAATAGATTATTAAATGTTGTTACTGTAAATGGAAGTCAGAAGAAATGACAATAGAGAAGTGGATTCTTCCTAAATTCTTTTTGGTGGTCCTAACATACTATCCTCGGTATCACGTCATAAATTTTCTAACTATAAACTCTAACCATTCCCTCGTAATAGTGGGTTACTCCGTAAAGTAGACTTTCTTCCTACCCTTGAACGCTTACCTCCTTTTCTTTGCTTTCTCTCTCTCTCTCTCTCTCTCTCTCTCTCTCTCTCTCTCTCTCTCTCTCTCTCTCTCTCTCTCTCTCTCTCTCTCTCTCTCTCTCTCTCTCTCTCTCTCTCTCTCTCTCTCTCTCTCTCTCTCTCTCTCTCTCTCTCTCTCTCTCTCTCTCTCTCTCTCCCTGGATCTTTTCAAAACGCGCAAGCGCGTACCTATACAAGGAGTTGCATCCGCGGTGAACGAGACGTCGTAATTGGACGATGCATCTACAGAGACGAAGTTTGTTATTTTTCAATTTAACGTTTTTAACAAGAACAACGAGAAGAGCTTCAGCGAAAGTTTTCTCTCGCGTCTCTCTTTCTGCAATTTGTCTCTTTTACCCCTTTCCTCATCCTTCTTCTCTCTTATTTTATTTCTTTTATCTTTCCATCTCTTACCCCCATTATCTCTCTCTCTCTCTCTCTCTCTCTCTTCCTCTTTCTCTCTCTCTCTCTCTCTCTCTCTCTCTCTCTCTTTCTCTATCTATCTATCTATCTCTTTCTCTTACTTTCTTTTACGATGTCGCTCAAAATCAGTGATTTCAAAATAAAATGAAAATATACAAACGAGGAGTATTCCTGGTATTCTCTAAGGAATGTGCTATTTTTATTCGTTCCTTTTTCTTCTTCTTTTTCTTTTCTTCTTTTCTTTTGCTTTTCATTTATAGATGTAATAGTATATAGATATGTACTCTCGTTTAAAGATAAACGCGAGAAGTTGAACGCAGTACCAGTAGAATGAGATTAACGTTAGAAAGAAAATTGTGACAGTCGAAAGTACTAGATCGAATTAGATGAGGGATCGACGACCTACCCCCTCCCTCTCTCTCTCTATCTCTCTTTTTCTCTATCCACCTATCTATCTATCTATCTATCTATTTATCTATATTTCTATCTATCTCTCACTCTTTCTCTCTCTCTCTCTTGCCACCATCATCCCCACGAGTTTTTCGAACAAGGTAGAAGCTGTTATAAAGAGACTACAGATTGCCACTTCGTCGAGTTCTCTTCGTACGGTACCAAGGCCTTCATTGTTTTCCAACAAATTGAATTATCCTTCTTTCCTTCACCTTTTGTTCTTTCCCCCTGCGGATACCACGAACGACAGAAGCGCATTAAAGCGCATAACACGACTACGTTTTTAACTTTTCACGCTCGACGAAAGACTTCTCGCATCTCAAAATCATGTTCTTTGCCATTCTAGATACATACGTCTATATATATTGTGTATATATATATATGTCGTGTGTACCACACACAATCAAAAAGTGATAAAAAGATGGAAAGAACATTTTTATAGGATTTTTATTCTTTCTACGCGATATACATCGTAATACATCGAGTTTACAATTTATGATATGTTTTATAATACCGTGGTTTTTTCCTATTTATGATTTTACGATGAAAAATACTTTATAAGGTAGATTTATTAAATTATTTCTTTCGTAATAAGCGATATTAATTTATTCTAATCAATAATAAATAATCGATAGATTATTTATTTGTATTATCTCGACAAGCCTATGATTCTATTTCTTTTTGTCTGTAGGTTTATTTAAACTACAGGATCTTGTAAAATCACCACCATCAACGAGGACAGAAATGTATATACGTCAGGCAGGACCTGGATCTTATAGACAAGTTCTACAAGAGGTCAGACATAAGGAAATTTTCAAATTAATCGTTGATACGGATCCAGCGCACATGCAACAATTTTTTCGTGCCGTAAGTAATTTCTAGTTTTGTTTGAAATTGAAGTATTACGGTTTCATAGGTTTCATCTCTTACAATATATTTTGAACAATGCAAAACTATTTTTTTCGAAGTTTCCGCTATAACCATAAAAAGATGATATAACTCAAACTAGAAAAATAAACTTCGACCAAAAAACAAAAATTCGTTTTATATATGTATATATATATATATATATATATATATATATATATAATTTTATATATATATATACATATATAAAATGTATATATATATATATATATATATATATATATATATGTATAAAATTTATATATCGACCGAATAACTTTTTCATTTCTTGTATACTCTCAGAATCAACGTTCGACATGACTCTTTGTTTTTCTTGCGATATAGCGTGTCGATAGTAATAATTTCTCTCTGTCCGTTCGCGAAGAAAATTGCAAACGTTGGTAGAACGATATTTCGAGAGAAAAACATTTGAGACTTAGCTCGTCTGATCCATCGATCGATTCTTGAGAAAATCGAACTATTCTGAAGGAAATGTTCGTCGGAGCGTGTCCTTGGCACGTTCAGGAGCAAAGTTCAATCGATAAAACGGCCATAAAGGTTTAGATAAGATCGTACGCGAGAAAGAGAAAGAGATACGAGAAAGATGTGACTCCTGTTGAAAATGTATGGAACTATTGCCGAAAGCGTTTCTTTTCAAGAACCCGCAAATTTTATTTTTCTCTATGGAAATTCAATAGATAAAAGTTTCAATTGTAATTATTTTGATTAATAGAAATATATATATATATAACGTAATTAAAATTTATTCTACTCTTTTCGAAGTAATGAAAATATTAGAAAATAATTTAAAAGAGAAGAAAATATCTCTTACTCTGTACAATAAAAAAAAGAGACAAAAGAAAAAGAAAGAAGAAGAAAAACCGATAGAAATAAAACCGATCAAGAGCAACGAATAAAGAGAAACAGAGAAGCATGGAAATTACATGAAAATTATAATGATTATTGAGCTGTTTTGAATGCAATATTATCGGATCGGTTAAACGTATGAAATTTTTCAATCTGCTCGGATCATCATTTTGATAATCATTTTTTAAAGACAAACGGCCAAGAGAAACGTTATCAATACATAGATAAAGAACGATATCATGAGATTCGCATTTCATGGTTATCGGCCGATGTCTGTCTGTTCGTTCTCCAACGAGAATAAATGTATTTTATTTTAATCATATTGAGTTATCTCCTGAACGATTACAATCTATATAAAAAACAATATTATGTACATATATATTTATAATATAGTCGTTTAATAAATATAGAAAATTATTTTTAAATGTTTGATATACAGAAAATATTTAATGCAATACATCAAAAGGTCCTTTATATCAATTATATTTGTATTTGATACAAAAGATCAAAAAAGAAAGAGAGGAAGAGAGAGAGAAAGAGAGAGGGAGAGAGAGAAAGTGGAAGAGACAAATATCGTCCATTTTTGAGCGTTCATTCGGCATAGTGCCATTCGTTGTGCGAGTAACTAGATCGTGAAATTAAATCATGCGAATTGTCAGCGGTAACGAAACAGATGTCGAAAACAATTCATGCGAATTGGGCCAACTCCGCGACAACATATTCGTTGTTCTCGTGTTATACGTACGTAAAGAGGAACGAAAAGGTCCATAGGAGAGGCAAGGGGTTTCCCGCAATTTTCTACTCTTTCTCCAATCGGCAGGTTGCGTACGATAAAAAGTAAAAGATTTTGCATAATCCAACGAACCATCGACGCAACACGGATATGCACGCTTGAATAATTTTCTCTCTCGCTTGTTCTCGTTGAAGTTATTCGAATATTTTTGTACGGTCAAAAAAAATCTATTAGAGTGCTTTGAAAAATGTTGCCATTTATATTAATGCCATCCTCTCATTCCAATACTCTCGAATGTCTCACATTATTTTTTTTGTTATTTTTTATTTTATTTATTTATTATTCATTTTAATAAGAGTAATCTTTTAAATCCACTAAAACGAATAAAATTCGTTTGTCACATTCTTACATTCCTAAAGATAAAAGCTTTTGTCCGAAAGCTCAATTATTTGAATGCAATGTGGGTAGTACTATGTCGTTGATAGCTACCCGATCGCTTACAGAACTTGATCGTTTTATCCTCCATTTCTTTTTTCTTTTTCAGATATTGCAGTTACAAATGAACGACTACAGATATCACTATATGTTTACAACATTCGTAAGTACTTCATCGAATTATTTTCAAAGATCTTTTAAAACGATTAAAAAAAAAAAAAAATTCTACGAAATCATTCGAATTATTTCAAATAAATCGTAGGATCACTATTAAAATTAGTCGATTCATTTCTAACATCAGTAGAACACGTAGTTGAATGTTAGTATGCGAATTCGTATTAAAGCAAAACGGTACGCTTTGCTTCTCAGTCTGCAAATTTACTTACGTTAATCGGGAGAAATTTACGAGGAGTATAGATCGTATCTACTACGTGTTTCTCAGTGTATATAACTCATCTAACTATATACTCACACAAAATTTGATTCAAAGACGAGCTACTGCCAACGAAACTTATTACCTTGATATTATCGAAATTTTTAGAGTTAAAAATTACACTATGATGAACGAAATAGTGTTTACTTAACACGTATTATTTTCAATTCCTTTCAAATATAAAATTTATTTAATTATTTATTAACATTGATTTTTGATTGCATCAACGACACTGAACTTCAAATCAAATTAATAACGAAAATTCTCTGTTAAATGGAATTTATAGATACGATATTCAATCGTTTAAATGTAACCGAATGAATACGGAGCGACACGAATAATGAAGTGCAAAACACGTGGAAAACAGACTCATCGTCAATGAAAATTAATGAAATTCATGTGGTCGAGTTACATAGGAGTAACTGAGTGATAGAATGATCGATATATATATATATAAAATTTACTTATCAGAGCTCATCGATTATCGATAGGAATCTATTCCCGATCGTGATCTCGCAGAAGCAGTTGGCAATATCGGATAGAACGTTACGAATGTATTTCTTTAGTAAATAGGAAAACTCGTTATTCAACCGAAAGAGAGAGAGAGAGAGAGAGAGAGAGAGAGAGAGAGAGAGGGCGAATTTCTTTAATAAAAAACCAGTTTATAGAATAAAATCATTATTATTTAAATCTGTAAATCTCTTAGATATTACGAAACTCGTTTCGTTTTACTTATATAAATAACGAGATTTAAGAAAAGAGTCGGTTTTAGAATCCACCTTGGATAAACTGTCTTCCATTTTTCCAAGTCCGTCGGACGAAGATCGAATGGTTTCTCTCTTGACTGCCTTGGAATAAATCAAAAGAAAAACGAGTTACTGCAGAAGACAGCGTACGCGTGCTTCGTACAGAATCGCACAGGGTCGCGCCGTTAGAATCGTTATCGCTATTCGAAAGAAAGGACCAGTGAGATAAAGGAATGACGGACGGATGGAAAGGAAAAACGGAATCAAAGAAAAGGGAGAGGCTCCTTTCGAAACGAATTCCTCGCCAGAATCGTTGGCGTTCTTCTGAAGAACTGCATTATTTACTTTAACGATCTCCCGTCGCGCGAGTGATGCGTCGCGACGCGTCTGGGTTGCGTCGCCGTGTAATTATAAATCACCTGACGCTTTTTCTATCTCTCTCTCTCTCTTTCTCTCTCTCTCTCTCTCTCTCTCTTTTTCCATTTCTCTCTCTCTCTCTCTCTCTCTCTTTCTCTCTTTCCATTTCTATCTCTCTTTCTCTTCCTCTCTATTTCCATTTCTATCTCTCTCTAGCTCTTTCTCATTTTTTTTCCTCGCCACGAAAACTAAAGAAGAGTGGACAGTCGACCAGTGGAAATCGTTGAACCATACAACTGGTGATTACGGTGTCATTCACCGAACCACGTTTTCCCTTTTTTTTTCTTTTTCAGTCCGTTTTTTCTCGTTTCGAACGTCCAACCGATTGGACACATCGCCGCTCGACTTCCGATCGTCAGCGGAATAGTCATGGCACCTTAAAAATAGAATTTAAATCGAAATTCGAAAAACACTTGACGCGTGATAATAGATACGATAGAATTAAGGAAAGTTAAAGAAAATGGATAAAAAGTTATTTATATCTTTCGTTTAATTTTTAATACCATCAATTTGTATTCGATTTCATTAAGATCCGATGAAAAGAATTTGATAATAATAATTTTTCTATAATGATGAATACTACTTCAAACTTCGCAATTCGAATTATGGAGATTTGACTTTATATATTTTCAAAACTATTCATTTCTCTTGATATAATTAGTTACAATCTTTCATTCGTGATTCACTCGTTCGTCTACAGGATATCGAAACGTTCGATTTGGAGGATTTCAAGTACAACAGTGTCAACATGACGGCGTTCCGCTTGGTCGATCTCGAGGAAGCCAAGGTCGCCGAGACTCTTCGACAGATGGAACGCTTCCAGCCGATTGGCCATGCGATTTTAAATAAAACCGGTGTGATCCAGGTTGGTAGAAATTTCAAACTAAGAAAAAAACCTGCCAACATTCCTTTGGTCATAATTCGTATCGAGCGTGGGTAAAGCGAATGATTTGTCGGGAACTATCAAATTTTTTTCTCTGATAATCGTTATTCTTTGTTCTTTTTTCTTTTAATAAGATTAAAAATTAATTACGTTTAGATCGTGAGAATTCATGACGCTCAATCGCCTCTAATGAAAAAGTTTAATCGAACATTTAAGGATACTCATCAGTATTTCCCTTATGCTTCGTACAAAGAAACTCTAAACGTTTTTAACGCGATCTCATCTAAGTTGCGGCGAGTGTAAAATGATGGGTTATATTTTGATAGTATTACAACTTTGTGTATTATTCTTTTTTGCTAATAGGAAATGTTATCCCATAAAAGTTAAACGGTTAAGTGATGAACTTCGTATCTTTAGATCTTCTTTTTAAAACGTCAAAAAGTATCAATTTCTTTTTTCTAAAGAAAAGTATTAAAAAATATTTGAAAGAGAAACATTCGAATAAGCATCAATTTCATATCTTTCGAGTTAAATGATCAATATTTGAAGTTAAATCAGTTAAATTAGTTTCGTCGCACAAACGATTTAAATATGTTTCAGGCAGAACCAGCTTTAGTGTATGACAGCGTACAAGTTTTCGCCCACGGATTGGCAGCATTGGATCGAAGCCATGACCTAAGACCTGCCAATTTGTCCTGTGAAAAAGAAGAACCCTGGGACGACGGTCTTTCACTTTACAACTACATCAATTCCGTACGTACGTTGCGTATCGATTCTTTTCGCGATCATCTGAGAATTCACAAATGCGTTAATCTAATCAACATTTTCCTTAACTTCCTGGTCCATCGACGCGTGGAAATAACTGTTGTTATGCAACCTAGAGATGAACAACCTTAGTGCACTTCTGAGTTTCTGAGTTTCTCCTTAGATACTTGAGATGAATATTCGCTGGATCGAGACCAATGCAGAATAATAAGAACCGTAACTTGACTAACGCTCGTTCCTTCGAATATTCTACATTAAGAATACATTCAAAGTTCTTCTGTCTAACAAAACTTAGTATATTAGATCGAAAATTATTAAGTTCTTTTATTTAAATAAACTTTTTATTCCCTCTCACGAAATAATTCCATCCACACAAATCATAACCAGAGCTTAGTAGAAACTTGCCCAGTTGGCAGAAACTTTACACCAAATATATCCCAAAAGTTCAGCTAAATGATGACGTCGGCTATTTTTACAATTTTTATGAGATCCCTTAAATCTATATATCTTCGTACAAAATCTCAAATACAGCCGGTACTCTTATATTACGAATTGGTACTGCCCTTATTTTGAAAGAAAAATCGTAACTCGTTAAAAGGAAAGTCTTGGACTGACAAGGAGAAAAAAAGGAAAAAAAGAAAAAAAAAAGGAAAAAGAAAGAAGACGCGAGAAATTGAAACGATCCGAAGGAAAAAAGGTAACGAGCCACAAGGGAGAATGAATGTTCGTGGACGAGAAAAGATTACTTCGGGATATTCAACGGGAAAAGTCTCCGGTATTCGAAATATTCTGCATCTAACAGGGTGACCAATTTTCCTTGTTATCGATTATCGAAGGGATTTAATTGGGTCAAATGTTTCCTCTCGTCATTTCTTTATTAGAACTACGGCCAAGATAGGCACCGTTATAACAAACTCTCACGAGAAGTCATCCGAATCCTAACAGACTCGAAGACCAACTCGGAGAGATTCAGGAAGATCTCTCGAAAGTTTGTAGACTGGATTATGTCTGGCGCCTAGACGATTCTCTTTCTCTCCCTTTACCTTTCCCTCGCCCTCTACCTCATTCTCTCTCTCTCTCTCTCTCTCTCTCTCTCTCTCTTTCTCTTTATCTATTTATATCTCTATCCATGCCTAAATAAGGAGCCAACCAAATTCCTAATCTAATTTAGACAGATAGTCTGCTACTGGATGTGTCAATTATACTTACATATATAATCGACCAATTGACAGAAATTACAAAACTCCTTTATCAAGGGAGAAAACGACGTTCCTTATTGATCGCTTTTCTTAAAGATAAATGTGATGATATCTCTTCTTAACTATATATCACTTCTTAACAGATATCTAACACGCATTGTGATATCAAATAAATAAGAAATTATTATCCGGAGGGATTGAATTGAAAATTCATATTAAACAAAGGGAAGAAAGTAAAAAATATACACAGATTTCTTTTTCAAGAGTTTTTAATACCGTATGTCACATGAATTGTTTTACAATTATGATCAATGAAACGTTCAAGATGTAATTTCTTTCAAAACAATGCATTTTCCAAATACCTTTTAATGAGCATTTTTGTATTCGCTTTTTTAGAACTTTGAAACGCGAAACAAAGAGGTATATCAAACACCAGGACGACGAATGTTTCCATTTCGAACGCGTTAACGAGTCGCTAAATGTAAATTTTCCGTATTTTCAATGGGAGCGACCGCGTCCTCGCAGACCTTTGAATACGTACATATTAAATAGTCGTGGTTATAACTGTGAAACGTTTCCAATCATCTATCTTTTTATTTTTTATATCTTCTACTTCTCTAATTTTTTCTGTTTCTTTTTTCTTCCTCTTTTTTATCTTTTTTTTTTTCAAACTCGCTTCAATGTATACGGACTTTACCAGTCGTGCTTTGTAACATTAATTAAACATTAATAATGCTGATCTACATTGAGATTTATATTTCGTTTCAAATTTTTTTAAACGCCAACGATTTCTATAACTTTTCCAATTTCATTTATTACGAAGTTTTAATCGCAAATGTTAAGCAACGAAAGCGTTAAAGAAAAGAAAAGGAAAAGAGAAACGTTGCACGAAGAATCAACTTTTACTGTTCCTATAGAATTTCTTGAATAGAAGTTAAAGATAAAAGACAGGGGAAAAGCGGAGAAATAGTTATTATGTGTAAGTTAGCACGATGTAATCCATCGGGTTAGTTCAATTTCAAGCTGTAATGTGAGGTTAATATACGTTCTCTTGGCGTGTCCGTGCGTGACATACGAAACATCTCCGTGTTCATAGAAGCGCGCGTGCGAGCTTCCTACGTGTCTATCCTCCTACGTAGGCGCTTATAGCATTGTATTTCGTGTTTATGTATATAAGTGTGTGTGTGTGAGTGAGAGAGAGAGAGAGAGAGAGATGGGATACGAGACGCAATGAAATAGGAATACAAGCTAACATAGGTTCTCCTCATACATTCGAATTATTTGCTAAATACGCTGTTTAATTATTCATGTGTCATCGGTATATCTCTGTTAACTTACATCCTTGAGTATATTCGATTTAACGTTCCCTATTTAGAAAAATTCTATTGTTTTCTACCGTTCTTTATCTTCCGACGATGGAAATAATAAAACAAGAATTAAAGCCGCTTTTATCTCGATAAATACAAAACCAAAGAGATATTGACGAAACGAAATAAAAAGAATTTCGTAAAAGTTCGTTAAATTTGCTTTATTCGAGCGTGCGGTTTTTGATAACGGGATTATAAAGGGGCAAAAAAAAAGAAAAAGAAAAGAAAAAAATAAGAGAAAAAGAAGAAATAAAGAAAAAACAGAAGTGGGGGAAAGAATGAAAAAAAGAAAGGGGCTGCCTTTTCCCTCGACAATCAACTATCTGGAGCGTGCGCACTCTAGTAGAAAGTTCTGAAGGAGCGAGATGGAAATTGAGTTGTCCGATCCTGACGTTCGCAGACCAGGAAGCGCATCAAAGCGCGTCCTGAATCGGCCGAGCACAGCGTGTCGGATGCACGTCGTGAAAACTTACAAGACGGAACGATCGGTGCTTCCTGCGAATTATTCCGTCGACTCATTCCTCTCTTCCCCCTCCCTCTCTCTTTTTCTCTCTCTCTCTCTCTCTCTTTCTCTCTTATCCATTCTTTTCTGTTCCCTCCTCCTCTCTCGCATCCATTTCCACCCTTACCCCTGTTCCTGTCCCTACCACCCTCCCACCTTCTTTTACAGCTTTATAAGTTTTTCTTCATCGCTGTGGAACGAAGAAAATTGGCCACGTGCTCGAATAAGTTCGGCAAAGTCGAGCGAATAATCGCGAAGCTTGGAGAAAAATGGTAAAAAAATCACGAGAAGGACTTTTCTATATTCCTCTGGTAGGACGAGAGAACGAAAAACGCAAAGAAGTAACGCCACCTTCGCTTACTCTTCGCCGATTCTCTCTGTCCAATTTCGCGGAAAATCGATTCCTCATTGCCATTCCAACTCTTTGAAAGATCTTGATATTCTTTACTCTTATATCACTACTTTCGTATGTCCCTTTAGGTTTCATTTATTCCACTATGACGTTCTCAAATGAATTATTTCGAATACCGAGAAAAGACGATCGAATTTACAAATCTCATCGAAAGGAAGAAAAAAGAAAAAAGGAAAAGGAGAAGAAAAAAAAGTTACTCTCCAACGAAACTCCGTCGATCATAATTCAAATGCATAGAAAAAAAAGTGAGGACAAGGAGAAAAGATTTTAATAAAAAAAAAAAAAAAAAAAAACAAACGCGCGATAAAAAGTTTATGATTGTTATTTAAAAATTCTATCGAAAGTTAGAGCTTTATCAACGTTTATTTCGTTGTTTATTTCTAAAACGAATTAATCGAAATATTTTTCTCTCTTTTACAATTTAGCAAGCAGCTTAACGAAGTTATCTTTAAATTTCCATGAATATAAGAACTTATTACAAACGCTCTGACATATTTTTTTAAGCAATGTTTCGCCATCAAGCTTTTCAGTACGGTTTACGTTCGATATACGCACAGAGTCTGAAGTAATTTACATTTTAAACGAAAGTATGCTTATCGTGCCACAACATTCTAAAAAAACTTTTTAAGTATTTCCTGAAATTAAAATTGTACGTAAAATTGAACATTACATCTTCTTTTTCTTCGCTCAATGCGTCGAATTACTAAAAGACAATCGATGGCAGTAAAGATAGCTCATGTACAAATGACTTCTCATTGGCAAAGTTTTAAAACGGATAAAGATATCAAGTGACGGATATTACATATATATAAGAGGGGGAGAAAGAGAAAGACAGAGAGAGGAAGATAGGATTCGACCAGATATGGATGGTAGAGAGTTGGTGCGAGATAGCATCCATAAATTAGACGTATCGCGGCCAGACTTTCGCGCTCATAGGCCGCAGGTGCTAATTAACACGAAAAAATTTCTACAATTGTACGATAGCTTATAAAGTTAAATTGTTGAAAAATGTAACGTTTTGCGAACGATACTCGAAAGCGATTTAATACCGTATGTGGATTTAAAAATATATATATGTAATTTGAAATAGCTTGTAAAACAAAACAAAAAAAAAAAAAGAAAGAAAGAAAAGAAGAAAACGAACTCGTCATCTGCGAAGATAATGATATAATAAATTTGTTCGAACGTAATCGAACTCCAGAACTTTCTGATGCAGGCAGGCTTACATGGGTTAACCGGACGCATAGAATTCAACGAAGGTAAAAGAAATAATTTCAAATTGGATCTACTCAAGTTGAAGAAAGAAGATCTTGTGAAGGTAGGCGAATGGAAGCCTGGAAGCGGCGTTAATATCACGGATGTGGGTGCCTTTTATGAAACGACGGCGACGAATATCACGCTAGTCGTAATGACAAGAGAGGTAAATCATAGTACAATCGAATTAGCCATTTTTCTTAGTAGAAGTGGAACAAAAAGAGATGGAACCGGAACATTAATCAAATATCAAATATTAGTACGAAATGGAATAATATTTCCTGAAATTCACAACGATATTATAATCTAACAATTATAGAATTTCACAGTCATTTCAATGTTCAAATTCACTAAATACCTATATCTTATTCGTCATTTCATTGTTCATTACTTAATTTACAAAATCGCAGATCTTTTATAACATATTTATCTAACGCATGTATATTTTTCTAAAAGAACTTATGATATATATTTTATGTTTTATTATACTCGCGATAGGAATGTTTAATCCATGTTAAAAGCTTCATAAATGAATTGCATCCATTAATCAAGATAAACACGACGTACAGATAAATCGGAGATTTACAGAATGAATAATGTAAAAGTCATACATTCAAACTACGCTTAAAGACAACGAACAGTTAAAACTGTTTGATATTTTGGTATATCGTAATTTCTTTTCTCGCTATACAGTCTTTTGTATTTTTTTAATCCACACCTATAGTATGTTTAAAAGAAAAATTTTTATATTACAATTGCAAAATGCAAAAAATGTAATTATATTTAAAATGCAATTATTTTTAACAATATATTATTGGTTATTCACAGGAGAGACCATACGTAATGGTAAAGGAAGATAAAAATTTAACCGGAAACGCAAGATTCGAAGGATTTTGTATCGATTTACTTAAATGGATTGCCGGACAAGTTGGTTTCCAATATGTTATTCGTTTGGTACCCGACCATATGTATGGAGTTTATAATCCTGATACTAAAGAATGGAATGGCATCGTACGCGAGCTCATGGAAAAGGTAAACCACAACGAATTTTATTTAACATTAAAAACATTATTATAAGTTACTTATTAACATTATATCCAATAAACTTTATTATACACAATAATGTTAATAATATATATATATATGCATATATCTCTATCATACAATAATATATAATAATATAATAAAAGAGATATATGGGAAAAAGATAATAAAATCATGTATAAAAAGTAACAAAAAAAATTAAAAAAGAAAAAAAGACAGAAGAAGTAATATCAAAAATCGGTAAAGTCATGTTCATGAAGAAGTAGAGGTTAATTTTATATGTAAAGCAGTCTCGGGTACCGACGCAATAAATCTGTCTCTCGGAAAGAAAATTCATTATGCATACTGCTACACAACGATCATCTAATTTAATGTGTCTCCCTGAAAAAAAAAACGACTATATCCAATATTCCAATTCGTAGATCGGTTCACAGATGTTACATACGCCATTTGAATTGTAAAAATACGGACTTACTGAAATTAAAATCCGATACGTATTTGTCCACGTAGATTTTATTTTTAAAAATTCCACAACTTTTTTCAGACGTTATGTTTAAAAAGTCTTGAATATTTTACAAGAAACTTCCCGACATATCGAATTATTATTTATTTTTCTATGTATTTGTAATATTAACGAAAGGTTTCTCGATAAAGAAGATAGAAGGTAGTACAATATTTCACTATTTTGGTGCCACGTTTAGGTCAACGTCTCTATAAGAAGCATTAAAAAGGAAACGTGGACAAAAAGCATTCCTTCGAGAGACTTCAAATGAGCATATTTCAAATGCAGAGAAGAAAATTGCTGCACTTCGCCATCACATTCCAATGTTACAAAGGCGTAAAAAGGGAGATACTTTAAAGGCACAAAGCAACTTAGAAAGCCTCGTTTATTGCGTTTTAAGGATTTTATTATCGCGAATTAAAGTGTTTGCGATAATTATCAAGAGATTCAAACGTTAAATTACACGGACGTCGTTTTAAAATTTCTTTTAGCAGCTTCTTATTTAATTCTCCCCAATGAGAAATAATAAATTTAAGTCTTGGAAATTAATTAAGAGATTCATGCAATTATTACATAGATTATATAAATTGCAACGATTTTATGAAAATCTGTGAAGAAAGAATTTTCATATATTTCTTTTCGAGAAATGGAACGATTTGACGGGTCAACAAAACTCACTCTGTTGACGAGTGACATTGAAAATTACTATGGAAATAAATTCACCTTCAAATCCTAAAAAATTCGCGTCTTTCACAATAACAGTAGTGCCGACGTAGCTACTTTCCCAACCCCAAAGATCAGCATTTTATAAAAGATGTAGAAGTATCTGACCTTTCTAAAAAAGAACGGCACATTAACCTAGAAAACACCTTCACTGTGAGTGGCAGGACAAAGAGGGTCGTTCTTTTATAAGTCATATATACTTTTCATTTTTTATTATGAAATATATATACATACATTTTATAAGAAATATATACATATAAATCTATTTAATATATTTATATTAATAAATATATATACATATATCATGCATATATATTTACTAATTTACAAATTAAATATATATTATTCCGAAATACTCTTACTTCAAAATACGTATATTTATCCAATTTCCAGTAACTCCTTTCAGTAAATATTTCTTCTTATAATACCTTCTTCTCAAAAAAGAAAAAACATCCGCTTGAAAGTAATAAATAACAAATATTTACGTAAGAAATTAAATTTTAATGTATTTCATTTGTAATTTACAGAGAGCAGATCTTGCAGTTGCTTCTATGACGATCAATTATGCCAGAGAAAGCGTGATAGATTTCACGAAGCCTTTTATGAATCTTGGTATTGGAATCTTGTTTAAGGTGAGGTAACTTTAATATCATTTCTTATATTTCTTTTTTTTTTTTTTAATTTTCGTTACATCTTTTTTCATTATATGATTCGTTTAATTTAACGAATACTATTTCTTTAACATAAAGTTTGAGAGATTTTCCTTCTTATTAAAATAATGTAATAAATTTGATGTTAATAAATGAATAGCTTATAGACATTTTATCAATCCTGATAATATGTTATATTAAGCGCGGATAGATTTCTGAATTGTTGTATTATAGTACGTATTCATAAAGTCTATGGCTTCAAAATTAATTATTAATACAATTTTATATTCGCTGATGAAAGTCATCGTTCAAATTATAATTATTTACCCAAATTTAATGCAACATACGTGTACATACTACAACGTATATATTGATTTAACCCGACGAGAAATAAAGACTAAAATATTCACGAGTCTACACAAAGTATAAATTAAAAAAAATAATGTTATTATATGAAATATCATTCGATCGAAAAGAAATATTTTATATTAATCAGATACGAAGAAAAGAAATTATTTTATATAATTCTTCAAAGAATACCATTTTCAATTTGAAATAAATCCTTAAGATACATACATATGTGGCAACAATACTTACATATATTTATATTGTGGTAATTTAATAATATATAAGGGAATATTCCTTTGATACGATAAGGAAGTTCTCTTTCCATTTATATAAATGATATCTGTATCTTACAATATTTTATGGGTCAAAGTATGATCGTATATTTTTTGAAATCGCTTCTGTTATGATGAAATAATCAAAGTACATAGATAAAAAAAAGAACATTTTTTCTTTTAAAATGGTCTTTGTTTCAGCTCTGTACGACTTTCCGTTCGGAAGATATAAACATTTTAATTTGCCATTCATAATTCTCAATAATCACGTGATATTTATAGTAACGTGCGTACGCAAGTAGTATGTAGTAAAAACAACTGAGTTCCAAGAATTTATGTAGGTCACTGTGTCAAGACATTTTTTTGAAAGAAATTATATAGTGGGATCAATATATTTATATACTTTTCACTTATATTAGAATATCTCCGGAACTAAAAGTCGTAGAAACTTCAAATAAGAACCATTTTAAAGGGAAAATTTTTCTCCATTTTACAAGAGTATCAGTAATTGTTAATTAACAATTGATTATAAATAATTTGTTATAAATAAAAGTTAAAAATTTTACTTGATTAATTTTATCAGATAATTCATACTGCTACTCATATATATATATACAATTACAAATTTAATAATTTTTTTATAAACAATTAGTTATAAACAATTTATTGTACACTTTGCAAAACCAATTTTTCCGAAAGTAACACTTCTCAATTCGTATGTATTTAATATTCAAATTTATGTTGAACAAAACTTGTTAATAATTTTTATAAACAATTTCTTATAAACTAACTTCATATTCTATCTAAAAATAGAAATATGATCGCATAACACATTGTAAAATAAGGGATATATATATATATATATATATATCCCCGATGGCTATATCAATATAGCCATCGATCTATGCAGATTTCATCCGCGAGATTCTTTTTAATTAAAATCGTAGTATAACGTAATTTAGGTGCCATCCAGTCAACCGACACGACTCTTCTCCTTCATGAATCCATTGGCGGTGGAAATTTGGTTGTACGTATTAGCCGCGTACATGTTGGTCAGCTTTACACTCTTCGTGATGGCAAGGTTCAGTCCTTATGAATGGAACAATCCACACCCTTGTTTAGCGGATAGCGATGTCGTCGAAAACCAGTTTAGCGTTAGCAACAGCTTTTGGTTCATCACCGGTACTTTCCTAAGGCAGGGCAGCGGGCTCAACCCCAAGGTACACTCAACGAGGTGCTCCACATTGGACTACTTCTTTAACTTTCGGCTAACCACTATTCCCATTCCCTCTTGCACTTTTCCTTCAACAACTAACTTACTTTCTCTCTTTCTCTTTTTCTTTTTCTCTTTCTTCCTTTCTGCCTCTCTCTCTTTCTCTCTCTCTCTCTCTTTCTCTCTCTCTCTCTCTTTCTCTCTCTCTCTCTCTTTCTCTCTCTCTCTCTCTCTTTCTCTCTCTCTCTCTTTCTTTTTCTCTTTCTCTCTTTCAATTCATCACTGTTCAACGAAATTCCTACGCACATTCACTTTCCTCTACTTCCTACTATTGCTTGGTCGGTAAATATTCTCACTGCTCGCATATAACTTTGCTTTTTTTAACCCGAAACATCTAAAACCACACTTCGTATATTTGCTAGGTACTCGAAAGTTTCGATCGTTCGTGAAACTATCTAAAACCGTATGGTTTTACTACTCGCTGAAATAACGAAAGATATTTTCGAACGATATCTTTCCGAATTTTCTAATAATACGTTTTCATTATCATTGCATCGGTTCATCTTATAAACTTGCAAGATCTTTTAATTGACAATAACTAAAAATATACGATAATTAATAATTAATCCTAACTTCTAGATTTAAAATCGATGCCTTTATGCAACAGAACAGTGACCTAAAGTTCGATTTAAACCTGTCACCACAAAGCCACCGGGTCTTTTCTCGAGTTTCACAACTTTTCGAAACTATCGAAACTATCGAAACTATCGATTTTCTCGTAATCATTTCCTTCGTATAAATAAAAATTCGTAATTTAAATGTACCACTGAAATTTTATTCGCATAAGATTTATTGTCGATGATAATTCTTGAACGTATTTTTCAAGTTGGACGGAAGATGAAACGTTCAACAAGAATTTCGACTAGTTTGCAAACAAAATTTAGTCTTCTTTTGTATATACATAGCTCAAAAACGGATATAAATAAGTTGATAAAAAAGATGACGAATAGAAGACATAAGCTCAGTTTACATCGGCGAACATCCTAGTTGAATCCACGATCTACGTGAGCACCAATGGGAAACGATAAATCGTGTCAGAGTTTGTCATTGCATCCTGCATGCACATTGCAGCTGAGCACCCAATGTTTCCATATTTTTTTATATTATCAAATTTAGTACTTTAATCTTTTATTTTTCTTTTTTTTCTTTTTTCTTCCTTCTGTTTCTTTCTTATTTTTTTTTTTTTTTTCTTTCTTTTCATCATTATCTTCGTATTATACGATACTCTTCTTCGGATAAATATTCTTTTTGAACTCTTACTGAAATCGAACAAGCCCGATTGTAATCTCACTTGCGAATCGTTGAGTCGATAAGTCCTTTCGATTTCCATGCTAATCGACTATTCAACGTGATACTCGTGTTACAATTTTGAGTATATGTCTGTGTATATACATAGTTATTTTCCAATATAACGGTAAATTGGCTTTTCGATAAACGGAAGCATAGGAAGAAAATGTATGTACAAATGAAAATCATACAACAACAATTCTGTTTATCGTTTTCCCGTATTTTTCATCGTCAGGACCAACGTAAATATGAAAAAGTAAGCTCGTTATTATTATTATACACGCAAATATTACTTTTTTAGCATTATTTACTTTTACCACGTTTATATGTTTTGAATCATATTTTGGAATCTTTTTGAAATTAAAAGAGTTAAAAGAAATGCATCGTACAAATTATGAATAAACTGTTAAAAGCAAAAAAAAGAAAAAATATTGAAAAGAATCGAATACGTTCGTACGACATACTGTCTACAAAGACATGTGTATAAATATATTTACATATACGTGAAATATCGTTAATATTTTTTCACGCGTTATAAAGCTCTAACTTAAACAATATTGCGATGATCCTTTACCTGATTTTAATTACAATAGAAAATTAGATATTTTTAATGATTAGGTAATCGTAAAAACACAAATTCTCTGTTGTTTTTTTTATTATCCATTATTCATTATTAAATGAAAGTTATCGTGATCATAATAGGACATAAGAAATCTTCACTTTCGTAATCGCATGTTTTATTTGCTTATGAAAAAAAGAAAAGAAAAAAATTGAAAAATGTTGTCATCGCTTGAATGAAATATTTTTATTTTCTTGTATATCTAACTCGGTTTTTAATCGAAGGAAGAATTCGTTGAAAACGCAACGAACGCATAAAGGAATCGTATTATTGCGTTCTTGGAATAGCGCGAAGATATAAACTTCGAAATATAGACTTGATTACACCTTAAATTTGAATAGCTCGCACTTCATGAATTTTCGATTTATTTTCCAAGTGCTTCTGAAATGTTCAAAGAACAAAACGCGTACCATGATATAACGTAAAATAGGAAGATATCTAAAATGATATCAAACGAGAAGTCGAATGAGAAAATCTTTCAGTTTAAAATAGCTCTCTCAAATTTACGCGATGAATTCCAGTCGCGAGAAAAGGGAACGAAAGGAAAAGTTTAGTCTTTAATGGAAAAGGCGCGAATAGTCGGAGCTCTATTTTAACGCTTCGTAGCTTCGATTTTATCGCTTGACGAGTCTGTTAAATTAAATCGAATTCATTGCCGACGGTTCTTCTCTTTATCGGGTATTATTTAACAGCTAAAACAAGAGAAAGTTTTTCAGAAATAATCCTTCTGCGAAGTGAATGCCGCGATCGTTCGGCTTATATTATATTAATGAAACAAAATAACTTCGTTACATTAAAATTTTACTTGGATTAATTCGATTTTATTTCTACGTTTTTTCATAAAATCATCTAATCGATATAAATTAAGAATTTGTGTTCGATTTTATAAAATTTATAAATTACTTTTGAAGAAGGGAAGATGTTTCGTAGAAGAAAGAAACAAAAAAATAAAAAAATAAAAATAAAATTGGCATAAAAGAGACGATAACAGTTGTTATCGATTATTATCGTATCGAAGATCGCTCGCAGATTTCTTTCTCTTTATTTCGTATAAAGGATCTCGTTACCATTTTCCTCAGGCGACCAGTACGAGAATTGTTGGTGGAATATGGTGGTTTTTCACGCTCATAATCATCTCCTCGTATACGGCAAATCTTGCAGCCTTTTTAACGGTTGAAAGGATGATAACGCCAATAGAAAATGCTGCCGATTTAGCGGAACAAACCGAGATATCTTACGGCACTTTGGAAGGTGGCAGTACAATGACTTTCTTTAGGGTAAGCCTAAAATTTACATTTACAAAATTAAAGCTTTTGTTACATATAAAATATCATTTTATTTTCTACCTTGTAACGATTTGCCGATTGATAGGATTCGAAAATTGGAACTTATCAAAAAATGTGGAGATTCATGGAATCGAAAACTCCTTCTGTTTTTGTAAAAACTTACGAGGAAGGGGTAAAGAGGGTATTAGAGGGTGATTACGCGTTTCTCATGGAATCTACGATGCTGGATTATGCAGTCCAAAGAGATTGCAATTTGACACAAATAGGAGGTTTATTGGATAGCAAGGGATATGGAATAGCAACACCAAAAGGTAATTTAAATCAATGAAAAGGCATTAATTTTAATGTACAAACGAGCCACTTTTTATCCTAATTTTTTGTTATTATTTCGCTCGCAATTTTTTTTAAGGATTGCTGGTTATTTAATATTCGTTTTTATAAGCAACACGAAAAATCATGTTACTAAAGAAAAAACTCGAAACACATACTTGCCTACTGGCCACCTTATTCATTCTACCCTTTACAATCACGCTTCTATTCATAGTATATTCTAATAGAATACGTGTAAAAAGAGAACGCAAAGGTCATTTCTTTTTTACTTAAGTATAGCAGTTCTCTTAATTACAAATATACGTTTACATTGAAATTGTCATTAAAAAGTACATGAGTATTATTACCGTGAAGCATTCATTACTTTCTTTTTTTCTATCGTGTCCAAAAAGAAAAACACGTACGTCGAGATCGATCAACTTTCCAAACTCATTATTCTTTTCTTGAAATGAAAAAAAAAAAAAGAAAAAAGAAAAAATAATCTCGTCAGGAAG
Organism: Vespa velutina; assembly: GCF_912470025.1. Lineage (NCBI taxonomy): Eukaryota > Metazoa > Arthropoda > Insecta > Hymenoptera > Vespidae > Vespa > Vespa velutina. Next base: position 7,492,675 of record NC_062197.1, on the reverse strand, counting down.
ATTTAAAACGACCTTCTTACTTTTGTCTGTATTCTTGTAAATAAAACGAAAGTAAAGAAAGACGTAGAAATGAAAATTGGCAAGAAGAAAGAGAGAGGAAGAGAAAGAGAGCGAGAGCGAGAGAGAGAAAGAGAGAGAGAGAGAGAGAGAGAGAGAGAGAGAGCAAAGGATAAATATAGCAAGATCCTTGACCAAACTAACGAAGGCTTTTTATATGCAGGCTCACCCTGGAGGGATAAAATATCTCTAGCTATTCTCGAGCTACAGGAGAAAGGTGTAATACAGATCCTCTACGATAAGTGGTGGAAGAATACGGGAGACGTGTGTAACAGAGATGAAAAGAATAAGGAGAGTAAAGCTAGTGCTCTTGGGGTCGAAAATATCGGTAAGAAGATTTAAAAATCATTTATTTTTAATAACCTATCTTCCTTTTTTCGTATTAAGCAAAAGAGAAAATCTCGAAACGCTTTGACGACAAGTCGATCCACGTTCTCTTCTTTTTTTCTTCTTTTCTTTTTTCTTTGTCGTTCAGAAAACGATATTTTTCTTTTTCCTTTCTTTTTTTTTTTTTTTTTTTTTTTTTTTTTTTTTTTTTTTTTGTACAAAATGCTTTACAGTTACTCGCAATTCGGAAAACTGTGAGGAAGAAAAATCGATTCTACGTCGTACTCGTAAATCCGTTCCACTGCGCAACAATGATAGCGAACGTACGAGTTAACATGCAAATGCTTTACTACATCCTTCAAACGTAAATGCGAAGGTTGTACATAAACTCGAAGATCGTTCCAACCAGAAACATCGTATTCACCGCAAGCTTAGGAAATTTTGAAAATCTCAACGCACCTCTGACGAACGTTATATTTTATAAAACGTGTTACCAAATAGAAGTCCTGATTTGTACGCATTATGCACGTATGACTGCATCCTTGTAAGTGCATAAACCTTAAAGTATACGCCCTATCATTTTGAATTTTTCACAGAAAGAAATTTAACGTTGGTATATCTGGTGTAACGTCAAGTGGAAAATTTAAAAAAGGTAGGAGAAAAAAGAAGGAAAAGGAAAAGATAGGTATTACCGATGAGAAATAAGTACACATAAGTGTGTACAAATTATAGAGTTTGTTCGTTGATACGATTATTGTCTGGTTGAGCAATAAAAAAGAAAATGCTTTCAACCGCAAAAGAAACACAAGGGAAAGAATAGGACGTTGCATTTTCATTTTCTCTGTGAGTTTTCAGTAACAGTCCTTCGAAGGAATCTCGCCTTATGACCTTCCTCGCTTTTCCCTCTTTTTACTTTTCCTTCTCCCTCGATGTACTTCGTAAGTTAGATAAGTATACACTTTACCAGTGGCGGGAAGATACTCAACGAGATTGCAAAGAGGTCTCCACGACTTTTCAAGGAAAATCCCACTAAATTGTAGAAGAACTGCTAATTGCATGTTTCGACGATAACTCGACTGCCGTTTGCCTGGACCCGTAGCAGAATCTAACTCCAGTTGCCGGCTATTTATCTCTCGGTCTTACATCTCTAACGATCGTAAAGTGAAATTTTTCTCTTCTCTTCTGTCTCTCTCTCTCTCTCTCTCTCTCTCTCTCTCTCCTATATTAGTAAAAAGTCATAAAGAAAATTGAAGGAAAATTATACTTGAATAATATCATCGAATATTCTACGTCGTTGATGAGCGAATCGTTGACCAATAAGCCGTTCCTGAATAAAAAAGAAAAAAAGAAGAAAGATAAAAAAAAAGAAAAGAAAAGATTAATAAATTATCTCGCGATTTATTAGGATTTATTCCTCTTAAACATTTTAATTGTTTGCCAGTCTGTTTTATCCCTTTTTATTTTTGATACAAATCTTCTCGCGATCGGCGGTACGGAAAATGTCGTATTTTACTTGGAGGAAAATGTTCTGAAACTGTAACCGTGCTACTAATTGCTCTCTTCTTCAAGACGATGCCCTTGCTTATTCCCAGAGTAAAAAAAAGTAAACGTAACATCTTATATTAGTCGTCATCTTACATTCAAAGTTCCAACTGTACCGTACAAACTTTTCACCGTTTCCCGCATCTCGTTTTTTGTCAAAAGAACCCTGCCTTTATTAATCTATCACCTTATGTAATATTTTACTCGCAAACGATACTATCGATGATTAAAAGCAAACATTATTAGTTATCTAAATATATTTTCATTGAAAATTGTTTTACACGTTGGTACTTATTTTCATTCGGATATTTATCTTTTACCGAAGAAACATAAACATTTAAGGAAACTTAGCATTGATTTAATTTATGATATCGTAACTTCGGGACAGATAAAATTAATTTCGAAAATAAACTTTGCGGTTGTATCTGCATTTAGGTTTAATGAATCTATATACTATAGCAAAAATTTACATTATGAGAAAATAATTCCGAGTAAAATGAAATGTTATTTTCAAAGAGACATCACACGTACAATTTACAAACATCCAATTTAGCGTATTGTCCAATTCATATGGAATTAAAATTCTATCGATAATAACCTTCAATCGACTTGATTTCAAAGTTTCTATATATTCCATTTGAATGAAATTACATTTCGATCATACTTAACCGATTACTTGACAATAACATAATATGAAATTTTGACATAGAGTCAGAGAGTAATTCTCTAGTTCGTTCGTACTAGATCCAATCTTTGAGAGTCTTATTCCATTAATTTCCTCGTAATTATAACTTGAGAAGGTTTCTATGAACTTTCGTGAGAAAGGTTCGCGTAATTCGAACTAGTCGTGGCTAGTACTTGAGTTTCTGAAGGGATGTTGGAAAGGATCTCAAGGAATTCAGAGGTTCTTAGAATTCTAACGTGCCTTTTGCTATCTTTGGTCAAAGAAAAAGACAGGAGAGAATCATGGATACATAGATGGACCTACTACATATATATGTATATAAGTATATTATACAACCACACACGTATCTATATATATACATATATATACATATATATATATATATATACATATATATATATATATATATACATATATATACACACTCTTATAGATACATCCGCGACGGTCCGCGAAACTTGGTCTCTTCCGGTGATACGTTGTGAATGTCACCTAAATCACACGTTACGCGGTTATGCAAATTCTTCTTGAGTCCCTTTCGACCGTCTCTGGGTATACATGTCGCCTAAAATTCATTCTACCAAAGAAAAAAGATATTACCTACTACCAGTACTTACTTAATTCCAACTCTACTAACTTATGACTCTTCATATAACTTACTACTATGTAATAGTAATTTTCTTTTTTGTTTTCTTTTTTTTTCATTTTTCTTCGAATCTATTATTAGGACAGGCAAACGGAAAACTTTCAACGAGATGATCACGTCGCGAGAAAAACTTTCTTTCTTGATAAAATACGTGCAAGTCGTTGCGATCGTCCTTCCGTTCAACTCCTTTCGAAAAGGGTAGAGTTCATTAGCGCGAAAGAATTTGAAAAGGTAACACGTTCCTTTCGTCGTATTTCTTTTCTCTTCTATAAGAAAATTCCTAAAGTTTTCCCTAGTCCATGTGCAAACTTGCCATCGATGAAAGAACAACTTTAGAAATCTTCTCGTATAAGTATATGCATACGTGTTTAGTATGTACTGGATGTCCTATAAGAGTTTGGAAACATATAACAAAAGTATATTGCATTAAAAAAACCTTTTTTTTGTTTTTTAATGTAGCGAACGAGAACGATATACATATATATATATATATATATATATATATATATATATATATATATATATATATATATATATATATACATATATATCGTTCTCGTTCGCTATATATACATATATATATATATATATATATATATATATATATGTATTCAGTAGAAATATTTCGATCACACCTGCGATTCCATATATCTCGAATTCTACACATTCATTATCTCGAATGGATAATGAATTAAAATCAGTATAAATTTGATAACTTATGGAAACTGCATATACTCTGAATACGTTTATATACACGTAACCTCAGATTCACGCGGCTATGCGAAAATTCCAAAGTTCTACTTAACTTTCTAACCCGCTTACGTACCTTATTTCGTCGACAAAATTTATTCGTGAATAATAAATTGTTGATTTAAGATAAACAATTATCAATATTTAATAAAACGTAATTCGCGAGAATGAGTAATTCGTTCGTAAACAACAAAAAGAAAAAAAACGAAAGAAGATGAGAATAAATATCACAAATTAGATAATGAAAATTACAATTGAGGTAATGAAAATCATTTACGAGAAAAAAAGAAAGAAAGAAAAGGAGAGAAAATCTATAAATCATTCGAATTATGAACGAAATTTTAACGGAAGTATACTCGAAAGCGTCTCCATTTCCAAGCTAACACCCACGGGACAAAGTAGTTTTCTAGCGATAGCCACGATACGCTCTTCATGGATATTGCTCGCACGATTTTCTCTTCTACTCCATCCAATGCTTTCTCTCTCTCTCTTTCTCTCTCTCTCTCTCTCTCTCTCTCTCTCTCTCTCTCTCTCTCTCTGTATATGTATATATATATATATATGTATACACACATACATCTATATCTATCTTTTCTCTCTCTCACAGTTCAAACTTTTTCTCTTTGGATGTTTCCCTCGACTTTCGTCTTTCCTTTGTGAAACTTTGTGAACAAAGGAAAAACGAAAATGAAGAAGAAAAAGAAAAGGAGAGAGAGAGAGAGAGAAAAAAAGAGAAAGTGAAAAAGAATGAGGCAAAGAATAATAAGAAACAAAGAAACATAAAATATAAAGAAAGAAAGATCCACAAGTCAACATTTCGATGTTCCTAGCATCTAACAGCGTTTAAGTTAAAAATCCGTAAGTTCTCCACGTACGGAATTAGAAATAGAAAATGAAAAAAGAAAGAGAGAGAGAGATATTGACACTAAAATAATGAGCTTCCACTTTTTACCATTCTAGGTGGTGTCTTCGTCGTGCTACTATGTGGCCTTGCTCTAGCAATCCTAGTGGCAATTCTCGAGTTTTGCTGGAATTCGAAGAAAAACGTTCATTCCGACAGGGTAAGTGAACTTCATTCGATGTCTATAATTGCGCAAAACTTTTGTACTTTCTCGTTAAGTCGCTCCGCTGCATGAGCGTGAAATACTTGCTTTTCTTCTTCTCGAGCCTTCCCCTTTTTATCTCTCTTTTATCTTTCTCTTCATTTCATCACTCGACCATGATAACAAAAAAACACAAGCCAATAATTTCTATGATAATAAGAAAAAATGTCTCCTTCTTCTTCTTTCTCTTCTTTTTTTTCTTCTTCTTCTAACACAAATAAAAAAAAAAAAACGAAGAATAAGAAAAAAATGTTAAAGTTTGGGTTTGCGAGAGATTGAAAAGGGTGAAGTTAAAGGGACAAGAGGAAATCGTCGAGCCCTATTTGCATGCATGGTTGAATGATGGTTGTGATTATGTTGTGTATTGTCTCTTGGTGTTGCTGTAACCTGCTGGATTCTTCGTTACCTTCTCAACGATCGCAACATTCATCATCGACGACGATATCAACAACGGTAACGCACGCACGTTGCACCTGTTCCTACTATTACCATCGACGCGAATCTATTTCCTGTTCTCTCTCTCTCCCTCTCTCCCTCCCTCCCTCCCTCCCTGCCTCCTTCCCTCCTTCCCTCTCTCTAACCGGTTATCCTCTTTTCTCCTTATTACCCTCTCCGTTGCACACAAATAAACAAACATATACATACGCATACATATACATACAAACATATACTTACGTACATATGCTTTCACATATATACATACATATACATATATGCAACATAAATATATATACATACATACAACATACATATCATACATATATATATATGTATACATACATACATATACATACACATACATGCACCGTGCTTGCATGCGGTATATAATGGAACGGACCCTACAGTCACTCTGCGCCGAAATGTTCTCCGAATTGCGTTTCGCCGTGCACTGTGGATCGCGACAGAGGCCAGCTTCAAAATCGCGGAATTCCTCAGTCCCTGTATCATGCGGCCGTTGCAGTCCACATGCTACTAGAAGAAGGATGAGATATTATTCGAGTGGGCACGAAGAGACGACATATGTACCCAGCTTGGATATACCTAGGTTAAATGGTGTAAGTCCTGTCCCTCATAAAGGGCCCATCGACCAACGATCCTTCTTCTTTTATTTCTTTCGTGAAATATTATCATTTTTTCTTTCCTTTAAGCTCTCTATTATCTGACGTGCCGCGTGGTATACTCTCTTTTCTCTCTCTCTCTCTCTCTCTCTCTCTCTTTCTCTCTCTCTCTCTTTCTCTTTCTCTCTCTCTTTCTCTCTTTCTAATCTTTTTCACAATTGGTTATTTATTTCGAACAATACTTTTTTCGTTCCACTTTCTCTTATCGAAAATAAAGGGTCGCGTATGAAGCGAGAAACGTAGAAAGAGGACAAAGGATAATAGTATATGGTTACTTCGAGCACGAATGAGTCGCGTTTCTCTCGAAAGAATAAGATTCGTTGGTCGTAGAGCCTGCATTCGTTTTCACGGTATGTAATTTGATTTTGACATTGTTCCTTATGAAAATAAAATTGTACGAGAAGCAAGCTCGTTTAAGTGAATGTTATCGAAAAGATATATTTTCACTTCCTCTTAATAACAAATGAGAATAAATTTTTATTATTATCGTGAAAACAATGTTATGGCATTCATGGACCCAGAAATTTTCTTAACTGACAGGTAAGCTCGCATTATAAATCATTCGAAGCGATCAAAAAAAAAAACAGAATTGTCCATCATGAATACCAAGGAAGTATCTCAAATACGAGTGTCATTTTATTCATAAATAATTTCTTTATATCTCTCCATCTCGTTCTCTCTCTCTCTCTCTCTCTCTCTCTCTCTCTCTCTCTCTCTCTCTCTCTCTCTCTCTCTCTCTCTCTCTCTCTCTCTCTCTCTCTCTCTTTGGCGAATGTATCTTAACTTTCTCTGTCTTTTTTTCTTTTCATCTAATAAAAGTATTTTTATCAATATCAATAGTTCGAATTAGAATAATGAAATTTCAAAGTCATAATTCTGATTATTTATATTTTCTTATTTATAAAACGAACTATTACAAGCTCTATATATGTACATGTAAGTACAGACTAATATAGAACTAAAAAGATTTTTAAAATCACATAATATTTCTATGTGAAGAAGGCATTTTGCACACCACTGATCTATATTATATATTTCACGTTAAAACGATCCGTTCAAAGAGGTGCAAAAGAAACGTCTTGGAGCGTAAAAAATTGTAGCCGCCTTGGAAAAAGAAAATCTGTGAATAGTGTTCGTGATAGCTACGGAAGTGATTCTTCCAGACCAGATCACACATTCAAGATCATCATCCAACATTCGCGATAGCTGCAAGAAAACGTTCGATTAAATATTTTTTTTTTTTTTTTTTTACTAGGAATACAAATGCATATTATTTTTCAAAGAATATATTATATACTTCAGAAATTATTTAAAAATATATCATATTATTTCTTAAAGAGTGTATATTTCACAATGTACTCAAAAAAAATTATAAACCGTATTGAAGTATATTAGAATGTCTTTAATCGAAAGAAAAATAGTGAATGAAAGTACGAAGGAAACTGATTAAAAGCAAGTTATAAGTTTTCACTATTTCTGTCTATCGTTTCTTCTTAGCGATCTATCATCGTGTACCTGTCACCTCGATTTAAAGTTTAGTCAGAAGCAGAGAAGTTAGGAACGGTGCCTTGGTTTAACCTCATCAATAAATTTAATCGAAACTGTTCAACGAGAATTTACACTGAAAATCAAACATTTTGTTATTGAAATTTGGCAAAGAGGAATAAAACAAATAAAGTAAACAGAAATCGATAAAAATATACGTTTACGATATCTAACGAGCAATGAAAAATAATACAACATATATAATTTCATTGGACGATAATGAATTAATTAATTCATTCAAAATCACCGACGTGATACGATAAAAACTCGCTAAAAAAAATTACATATTTATTCATATTTTACTTTTCATTATTATAACTGGATATATTATTATTATACGCGATATACCTAACACGCATATTTGTTCCTATCTCAGCAGGAGGGTGGTGCATTGCCGATGACGGAGATGAAGAAATCATTGAGCTTCGATCAAGTGGGGGCGGCCCGTGGCGGGAACACCTAGCACAGGCCTCATCCTCATCTTCGTCCTCAGCAACAGCAACAACAGCAGCAGCAACAGCAGCAGCAGCAGCCACCACAGCCAGCGTGCAAAGTCACACCTACGCACACACGTCACATACACTGCCACTCTCATTCACACAATCACAGCCACAGTCACAGTCACAGTCACGCGCACAAGCACCAAGCAGCCCCACTGAAACAGAGACGGGGCTCTTCAGGCATCGTCTTGGGTCAAGGTTAGATGCGTTCGATGTCGATGACGAAGACTCGTTTCTCAGTAATTGCAATTCTCTCTCTCTCTCTCTCTCTCTCTCTCTCTTTCTCTATCTGTCTATCTATCTATCTATCTATCTATCTATCTGCCTATCTATCTATCTATCTATCTATCTATCTATCTATCTCTATCTCTATCTCCCTTTCTCTCTTTGCATCATCCTTCATCATTTTTGCTCTTCTTATCGTTTCCATCAAAATGTCTCTCATAACTCTAACGGTTAGGTAAAAGCATATTATCAAATATAAAAATGATCAGTCATCCGATCGGAAATATATAAAAAGGGGAATATAATTTTAAACAGGAGGTGACCACCCTGAGAGCATCCTCTGGAGATTCGATTGCGATCTAGGGGGTGAACCGGACGTTGTGATCTCTCCACCACCTCCACCACCACCGCCACCTTCTGCAGCGGTTTCAAGGACGACGACTCTTTGACCGATACTAGAGGAGGTGCCTACAGGTGTGCCCGTCCAAAATGAGCTGCCAACTCAAGCCTCCGTTGTGATCAATGTGATCAATCAAAAGGAGACGTGTTTATAGCACACATAGTCGGCGGAATGAACGAACGAACGAATGAAATCCGCCGAGATATGCGCCGAACTAAGGATGACCGAAAATTTTTCCGTGACTCCGTGAGCCTGCTGTTGATACTGCCCTGCTACTGCCGCTGCTATTGCCGCTGCTATCGCCGCTGCTGACGTTACGTCAATGAATGCGTTTCCGGACGCGTTATCGCCGATAGGCAGGTATTCGTCTTTAAACGATTCGAGAGAAATGTTTCGAGGCAATTTTTTTGTTCTTGTTTCTTTTTTAGTTTTGTTTTTTTGTTTCCTTTTTTTCTCCCTAAAAATCATCAATACTTTATCTTTCTCTCGAATTCAGAATTTAAAGTCAATTAAGAAAATGAATTAATAATTACTATCTAACTTGATAAGAATAAAATCATTCGCTAGATCGACAAATACCTGTTTCTGATAATACAAAGGAATAACGTTCGAATATAAAATCAAACATATCGATCGAAATACTTTAGTTTGTTTTTTAACGTTCGATAAGGCGAACCTACATAACAACCAATGATGATTGATTGATATTTGATAGGAGAATGAGAAAAAACTATTCATACATTACTATTTATTACTTTGTTGTTGTAGAGACTTGTTCTAAAAAAAAAAAAAAAAAAAACAAAAAAAAAACAAAAAAAAATAATAATAATAATAAAGAAAAAAGAAACAAAGAAAAACAAAAAGAGAAAGCAATTCAATCTCTCGAATATCGCTTTATCGAAACGTTCGAGTGAGATAAATCGAAAGGATGAGCCAAAAAATATACGTACGTCGTTGCAGTCGGACCAAATTCGAAGCGATCACTGCCAAGCTTATAAATTATTATTCGCAACGTCGAATACGATATCGACGAAGTACGGACAAAGTTTTATAGTCTGATCGATCGTGAATTATAAAGTTAAAGGTATCGCTAAAAACGATGGCCTAAATATAATAGCTTTAGCTACGTTACGCAATTAATAATCCGATCTGTACGAGTCCAATTTCGGACTTTCGACGCACGATTCAACGCATTATTCAAACGAATTCAAAAAATCGATTACCAAGATTTTCATTCAGAATAAAGTTTAAAGGCGTCGTAATAATATCGTAAAAATGCACAATAACGTAGGGTTACTGATATTGGGCGAGAGCGAATAGGTATTTCAAAGTAATTCTGGAGGACCGAAGGAATGCTCGAATTTCGAAGGAAATAAAAAAAATGAAAAAAAGAAAAGAAAAGAAAAAAGGACGAAGACCAAACCGCGAATTCAATTTTCAAGCGAAACAAAATCCATAGATAAAATAATTCAAAAATTCCATAATTCAAATCGATCGTGACTCGTTTTGTATATATACATATACACATATATATTATCTACAACTAAACTCGATTCGAGCTTACATACGTGAAAAATAAATTAATGGATCGTTATCGAGTTTCGACCAAATTAGATACACATGTATTGAAAATATGAAACGCGTTGAAAATTTAAATAGTCGAATTTATCGGATGATAATTTTTCTTTTGTATTCAAACATAAACGATTACGTACGGACATGTTTACATTTGTACATCGAACGACGTTAAAAACACGGATAGAATTTCGCAAAACCTTCTAAAAATGTTTTTGAAAACATTTTTAAAAAACGTTACAGAAAATATTTTCCTACGGAGCATTCTCGCTATGACGAATGATTAAACGAGTTTGCACGATTCATTAAGAAAAAGCTCCAAACGAAAACACTCGGATCAGTAATTAATTCCTGGAAGTTAACTTTAGCTCTTTGAATACATTCAAACGATATCGTTTGCATGTATAACGACTTGTACATATGTATATATAGATATACATATATAGATATACATATATACATATATATATATATATATATATATATATATATATATCTTGTATTAACGTACGTGTAAACCATAGATAAAAGGTGTGATAAGTCGATAAGAATCTTAATCATATTTTGACACGATCGACGCGAATTTATTATATATTATATATATATATAAATATATATATATATATATATATATATATATATATATATATATATATATAATTATGTGTATATACAGCGAATGTGTGTTTTTCACGAAAGATAAAAGATATTAGAAAAACGCATGTACAACGACGATTTAAATCGGCCACTCGTTTTTTAATGTTACGTCTGTGAGAATTGTATAATATAAATGGTATCATGCGTATCGTGCGACTATTTCTTCAAGAATGAAAGTGAGAGAGTTGAGCGAGTGAGAAAGGTAGTTAGTTACACAATTTGACAGATTTATTAGATATGTTCCATTTTCTTTTTTCTTTCAAAAAATAACAACATATAATGTAAAAACGATAATGAGGTATTGTCTCGGAACGCAATTTAATTGCGAGACGTTACTTTTATTTTCGAATTGATGAGACCATGTAAATTCGATCTGTTATTAACGTCGGGAGAAAAAAAAACGAAGTAAAGAAGCCGACAACAGAAACAAAAAAAAAAAAAAAAAAAAGAAAGAAAGAAAAGAACAAAGCATCGAAGACCGACTTAACGTCGTGTTATCGACATTTCATAATTAAACAGTAGTATTGTGTATAATAAAAAATATACCATCTCTTTTCTAATTAATTCGATAGCCCTTGCGTATAAAAAAATAAAAACGGAAAGGGTTCCATTTTAACTATCCTTCTCTTTACAGATATGTATTTAGGAAACTCACAAACAAAAGTGAAGACATGTCGTTTGTAACAACAAGAGAAGAAGAAGGAGGAAGAGGAGAGGAAGAGAAAACGATCGATGTTGTGATGTTTCATCAATCACCGAGGATAATTTCAAAAGGAACATATTCGAAGTTATCGAAGTAGAACTATCTCATTCCTTTTTATTTCGGAAGTTGCACTATTCGATATATTATTTATGCAAATTCCTTTTTCTGACGTTACTCGTCATCCTTCTCCTCAAATTTCTCCCTCTCTCATCCTTTCTCTCTCACTCTCACTCTTTCTCTCTTTCTCTCTCTCTCTATCTCCCTCTCTGTTTCTCTCTGTCTCACTCTCTCTCTCTCTCTCTATCTATCTCTTATTCATCGTATTTACGCTCGAAATAGAAAATCTCGTAGGATTTGAATGAATTTACTTTGCCCCAAAAATCAACATAATCGCCTTTTTACAACCAGGAAATGTCGTATAAGGCTTTTTTATAACTTTACATAATGAAAGATTAAAAATAAAACAGTTATTAAATTATACAAGTATAAAAAGGAGCAAGATAAAAAGCGACATGAACCATTTATAAAAGCATACCTTTTTGTATATTTATGATATTACACCTTCCTCATGCTCTCGTAACAAAAGATACATTTATTACCGTACCAATGAAAAGCTAAATTGTCCGCGAAGTGACGGCTCTCAACACTCTATATTGAAAATTGCATTCATTTAACTGGCAGTTACATTTCAAAGGGTTCATGTTAAAATTTAGGTCAATCTCCAATATCGATTAAACGCGGTCGAAATCGAAACCGTTCGTTTTCAATTGAAACTTTCTATTAATTTTTTTCGTCCATAATGCCATAATAGCGTACTAAAATTACTTAACGTTACGAATAGTCTACTTTGATCTCTATTTTATCGATTGAAATTAAAAGCCGTCGATTAATGTCAAGACGCCGCTTCAAAACGACCACCGTCTATGACGACTTCTTCATTTTTCTATTACGTTTGTTTTCTTTCTTAATCAATTCGTTAGAAAATCACAAAGACTCTACCATCTTCGATGCTAGCATCTACGATTAATTAACCTATAGACGACCTACATATATATATGCTTTTTTTTTAATGCGTGCGTTAAAGTTCAAATGTACTTTTTCATTTGAGAAGATAAAGAAAGAGAAAATTAATAATCGTAATATCCTAAAATCGTAATACTTACGTCTTTTTCAAAACTACCTGAATGAAAAAGTACCAAAACATTTTTTAAGTTCAAAGGCTACTATTAGAAAGAAGATTTCATAAAATTTATTCAATTTTTTCTTTCGTAAAACGAAACTCTCTTTCGCTATGTATATGAGATCCGAATTAAATGAAGAATTCCCTATGGGCGTGTCGACCCTTGACAATTTGCATATTGATTAGTAATTGATTGATGTGCTCTTATTATCAAATATAGTTTGACAACCGATATAAAAATTGTCCGTGAATAAGCTTCTTTTTTGTTCCACCGGACGAATTCACGGCAAAAAACTTCACGAAAATAACCAGAACAATAAATTGATAAGTTCGAATTAATAAAGCTTTCGAATAATAACATCGACAGTAAATTAATTGATAAGTTTTTTGGAATATAGATGAGATTAGAATGAAAAGAAAACAACATTTTTTATTTTAACATGGCATATAATAGGAAACTTAGTGTTTTAACATCTGTATCATTGTATTATGTAAGTCTGCTGCTATGATTTGACAATGATAAAAATTGTCATTTTTTATAGAAGAACTCTGAAATATCGACAAAGCCAAAATAGTCTGACAAAAAATTTTGTAAACTTATCGACTTAATATCAAAAGTAAATGCAAATTCTTCTAATGGTATCGTTCGACAATTTCATTATTGTTTAAATATTTTAATGAAATCGTAAATGAGAAACTATAGAATTTAAATTGTTTGAATCCGTGAGATAAAAAAGAAAAAGAAGTTCATTTTCATCGACCGTCGGTAATCTTTCAATTAATAACAACTGTTCCTAATGTTACTTTTTATTTTCTTTTATCATAAAAGGTATATAAATCATATCAAAACGCATTATATTTAAGGTATTAAATTTGGTTTAAGATTACTTAATGTAACTGATACTAGGCACTAATATAATACTGGCGCTGTAGTTTTGGTTTAATCAGCGATCGATAAAACAGAATTCGAAAGAAAAAAATTAATAAATTCTGTCGTCTTATATAAAAAATATATATATATATATATATATATATATATATATATATATATATATATATATATAAATATATATCACAGATATATAGATATCAGCGGAATGTCGAAAAATGAAAAATTAAGTACAATAATACTAAGTCTAAACGCTGAGTAAATAGTACACATAAGTGACGCGGTTACTTCTGATTTTCATTTTTCGTTCCATAATAATAGAGAAAATTGACATGAACTTACAATGGAACGAGTTGCAAGAAAATAAAAAAGGATCTATTGTTCGAAAATAAATAACGGTGATGCGTTAAATGTCAACATAAAAAGAAAAAAAAAGATAATATAGTCAATTGATTGAATATAAACAAAAATTTCGTCGATCAAAAAAAAAAAAGATTAAATCAACGCATTATTCGTCTGATCAATATAGCAAGTAGCACCCATCGAAGTTCATGTACCTCAATTTCATTTTTTCTTTGAAACGGTAAAACTTTTATACTTCGAAAAATATATGTTTCTATATAATAACTATATACTTCTTTATGATAAATTCCTTTCGAAAAAGTATAATTTGAAACATCTCATTTTTTAATTATATTTTACTTTCGTGTATATACATATATATATATATATATATATATATATATATATATATATATATGTACACTAATATATATGAATATACTATATATATAAATATATATATATACTATATATATATAAATATATATATGTATATATATATAATAATATATATAATATATATATATATATATACTATATACATATAAATATATATATATACATATGTATATATATACTAATATATATAATATATATAAATATATATAATATATATATATATATATATTATATATATTATATATATATTATATATATTATATATATTGTATTTACTATACCTCTTTTACATAAAAGATATATAAATATGAAATCACGAAGTCTAATTCGTAGATCAACATTCTTAACATCAAAGAAAGTTTCTTTTTCTTTCATATAATTTATCTTATATACTAGAAAACAGTATATTTTAGTTTAAGAAAACTAGAATTTTGACTAGTCGAGATTATGCGTAATTATTTTTACGCTCAAATACAAGATGTTTAAGAGTTAAACTCTGTTACAGTTATTACTAATAATTCTTTTTTCCTATTCCTTCTTTTTCTCTTAAGAAACATGTGAGTACTTTTATTATAGAAGAATTCATTTGATCGTTATTATAGTTTTATAATATTATAGATAAGATCTTCTATAAGTTTTTACGTTTTTGATTTATATTTTTTATATAAAATAGTATAATGCAAATAGTTTAAAATAGAACGAAGAAAAAAGAGAGAGAAAGAGAGAGAGAGAGAGAGAGAGAGAGAAAGAGAAAGAGAAAGAAAGAGAGAGAGAAACATTTGTATTTACTAATGTTTCGATTTTCCTATATGAAGGAAAAAGGCTACCTTATCGTTACATTTGTGACCGCATTTGTTGCATATATACGGATCTTCATATCCATGATAATTCATATGCTCTGTATACATTATAACATTTACAAAGGCTATTTCACAGTAATAGCAAAATAGAGAATCACCGTTTGAAGTGGGACGATATCTTGGAACTAAATCCCTTGAACACGATGGAAGGTGATAATCTGGACGATCTTCCGAATAATCTTCTGGATGATTATCTGAATGATCTTCTGATTGCCGATCATCCATTTGATCTTCTAAGCTACGAACGTCGTTTTCTATCGTTCTCGAAAACTCATGAGTATGCTGCAATTGTGATGTTGTTTCTTCGTCTGTTTCATTATCCGAGACAACTAATCTACGATCTAACTTATACGCCTTCCCCTTTCGTCTGTTCGTACCCTTTCCTTTGATTGGGGTAACTGATCTTCTCGATTGGTTATTCATAGTATTGTTTTCATAAGAACATGGTAGCGTATGCATACTCAGATCCAAAGGCATTAGCCTCTCCTGAGGTTCCTGAACTGGTAAATTATTTGGTAATTGATAGCCAGAAAATGTTTGATTGTAGGGCATAATCGTAGACTGATTATCAACATCCAAATTGTTCACCATGCCGTTGACCATGCAACCACCGGTCATAGTAGAAGATGAAGGATTCACGATAGTTGAGTTCGTTGTAATAGCAAGTGAGTTTGTAGGAGAGACTTGAGGAGATAGCGTTACCATTCCCGATCCTGTATTTGTTTGTTCAATATTCGATCTTCGGACAGTTCCTTCTTTCTTCTGCACTTTAGATTTGTTTTTTGGGCCTCGTCTGGTACCATAAATATCAATAATTGGTAATGGATTAGGTGAACCATCTGCATTTAGTACCATAGCAGGTAGATGAGTATACTTCCTTAAATGCAATTTAAGGGAATGACAATATTTTGTTGCATAGCAACAATCGGCACATCTATATTGATAAACATTTGAATGTGATTTTAAATGACTATTAAGCATTGATTTGTTCACACAAGAATAAGAACACTTATCGCATTTAAACGGTTTCGAACCAAAATGATTTCTCAAATGATACTCTAAGTGATGTTTATATTCTGTAACAAATGGACACTTTGGGCAAGTTAATAATTTCTCCGCTTTTATATGTCTACGGCTATGTTCCCAAAATTCAAGTTTCGTTAGAGCGACGAACTGACATTGTTTGCACCGGAAAGTTTTTACTCTTCCTTGTGAGTTCACTCGCGGTACTCGAAGTCCAGGTTCCTCAGATTCTTCAACTTCCGATCTTTCTCCAAGATTCGGTGAAGTTTGACTGTTGCCCTCTCGAGATGGTCCGGGAACGCTTATGTCAGTCGATTCATTATTTCCGTTATCTCGCATTTCCGCCCTATTGCCGTAATGATTAGACAGATGTTCCGAAAAACTTGATCTGCAATATAATAGCATGTATAAAAAATGTATTATTACTTTATTTTGTATTGAAAACATGTAATAATCAAGGAACCATTCCTTTTTATACTTATATTATCATTTTTAATTAATTTCTTATATATAGTTTTATCATATAACAATATTCTTTAACGTACTTATTTAAACTTATTGTGCCACAAATGGGACATTGTAATGCATCTCCATTATCGGAGGTAGACTTAACAGCATCAGAAGCAACATTCATGGCCATTTGAGAATCATTGATCTGTCCGTGTTGATTGAATTCTCCAGGTACTCTACACTCATTAAACATTTGTTGTGGACTATAATCTGAATTATTAGATTGGATATTATTCGAATCCTGCGAAGTTGAACTTTCAGGCGATAAGCTGCAATTTGGTGCTGAAAAAGATCCTCCGCTCATAGGAGACGTTGAATTACTTGTGTAATCTCCTGGTGACATCCCCGAATCGTCGTTTTTGTCTTCAACCGGTTCCTCTTTCTACGATGAAAAAAAAGAAGAAAGGAAAAATTAGCAGCTTATTTTCAATGATCGAGAAAACTCCATTGAAGACAGAAAAGCGACATTTTGTCGATTGAGTAAGGGGGAGTTTTGCGAACGATGAAGGGTGAGAAAGTCAGAAGGGTAGGTACTTATATATGTGTGAAAGTAAGTGTACGTGAAAGGTTACTAACATAGGACAATAAAATAAGAGAAAAAGAAGAAGAGAGGGAATGTGGGATTCAGACGATTACTCACCACAGTTCTGTCTGTATTAACCCAACCGGGCGTGATTGAAGAATGGTGGGGATGTTGTTCGTCCCTGATGATTTCTTGTTGCTGTTGCTGTTGCTGTTGTTGTTGCTGTTGCTGTTGATTCGACTCCCGTACGACAAATTCTGCTTTTTTGCAATTTCCTCTCATTTTAATTTTCTACGTGAAACAAAATGAAATTCCCAATTGATTGGATATGCGTTTAAGCAACGTGTTCGAGGAAATAATTGTTGGAAAATCCGTAAAATTATATCTTCGCGAGAAATATCAAGTATATCACATTCTGCGTACCACTTTTTACGTATACGACTGACCATATTAAAAAACAAGGATGTTAGGTAGAAAATTGAATATCAGTCTACACGAGTACTATAAACAATGTAGATGACAAGAAGAAGAGTGAGATTTGGTATTTGTACAGATTGTACAAAGTTCTGCGAAAAAGGATAGTGAATAACCTGAAGGCTAAACCTACGGGAGACCGTACATAACCCGTAGGTAAATTTTCAATTAAATAGCTTCAAAAAGCTTTCTACCGTACCTCTTCCTTCCTCAGGCAAGGGATACTAAGGGAAAGAAAAAGGAAGAGTAACATCGGTACGTCCGGTTGATTTATTCAACTGGAGTAACTAACGGAAACGAAAAGTAATGCTGGGTTACGTACCAGGTCGAAATATTCTGCCTTTGACTTTTACTCGAGTGTCATTGTCCTTTACATTATCTACGAAGTAGTGTCATAAATAAAATTTCGACAGCCTTTTGTGACGTTTTAAAGTAAAATAAATGTTAGAAAAAATTTTCTCAAGTACAAAATTAACATAAAATAAATCCTTGTAAAGGAACACGAAGGAATATATAATTTTTAATCGCATTTTATTTCTTAACATCGAGATATCAAGAAATAAAGAGAACGAGAAAACGGATTACCTTTTGTTGAGTTATCACTTCCACGACTAGAAAATTATTTTCTTTTACAAACGAAATAATAGAGATATCGAATCGAAGGTTAAACCGAATGTCGAATTTTCGTAAATAGAGAATTTGTGGCAAAGGGACGATGTAAATGTATGCGTGAGTGCTCGAATATAATTTCAATGACTCGAATGAAGAAATGGCAACATGGGCGGAAAAGATACTAGCAAAGAGAAAGAGAGAAGAAACGAGAAAGATATAAGATATCTCCTCGGATATTTGTATAAATTAGTTGTCCTATGTCGAACTAGCGAATTAACAATATACGATTTGTATATACGACCGATGAGGAAAATATTTGCAAATGATCGTTAATATCCTTGAAAGAAAAAAAAACAAAAAGAATCTTCCAAGCGTTATTTAATGTCGATTAAGTTCTTTTAATACAAAAGAGTACAATGGACCAAAATGAAGTAACAGACGAATTCGCGATAGCAAATTAACTTTAAAACATTATCGATTAGTAAATTTTTACGAATTATCCTTCCGATCTAATATCCATGTACGAATGGTTCCCCATTCTTGGAAATACGTATGTATATCTACATTTCTCAAGAAAAATTTAACAAAAAAAAAAGAACTTTGATAAACATCGTCGCAAACTCGTCTTATTTCAAATGGATTATAGAATACGCACAGTCAAAAACAAAGTCAAAGTTAACTTAGTGAAAGACGTACTTTTGTTCTGTTTTTCTAAATGTTCTTTTGATTTCTAAACGTAGATAACTTGAAATTTGGCGAAACAAGACGTTAAGAAGAAATTCCGTCGGATTTAGAATTCTTCAAAAAGAAATTCTTGTGATCAGATTGATGATGGTATTTTTCGGTTTAAGGATCGCAGAAAAAAATAAAACAAAAGAAAGTTAAAGAAGTAAAATACAACTAACATTCCTTTGCGATATAATACTTGGTATTCTTTCACTTTCGCTATAAGGGAATCCTTAATCGAATAATTTGTTACTATTCATCTTTCTCTCTCTTATTCTTCTTCTTCTTCTTCTTCTTCTTCTTCTTCTTCGTCTTCTTCTTCGTCTTCTTCTTCTTCTTCTTCTTCTTCTTCTTCTCCTCTTTCTCTTTCTTAGCACCAACGAAGATATACAAAACGAGAGAAACACAGAGGTCATCAATTTCCCTTTGAAAATCACTATAGTAGTTTTGCCTTTATTACATGAAATACTATTACACAGATTCGTATACACTCACACACATAAGCACATACTCGATTTCCTTTTTTTTTTTACTTTTCTTCTTTACTTTCTGCTCTCTTTACTACAAGCTCGCACTTCTAAGATTGCAAGTCGAACACCGAATTATTTGAGGGTTCAGAGTTACTTTATAAGATGTGAGCTCCCTTCCCTAACATATTTAGCTCCTCCAATCACAAGCAATCTTTACGGATTCATAGGCTCACTCGTACCTACCCCACTCCGGAACATCTTTACCCCGCCTACCCTTGCTTGGTGAACTTTTTGCAAACCGTTTACGCCCCGAATAGAAAAGAAACCGTTAAGAACGAAACATTTCATTCCAGTTACCGTTACTTTTTATGTAAAATTTCCAATAACGTATAATCCTTTTACTATTTCCAATCATACTATATACATCTCCTTCTCTTACTTTCCTATTTCTTTTTTCATATTGTTTTCACTATTTTTCATTATAGTAATGTTTATTATCTACTTTTTCTTTTAATCAACTTTCGAAACTAAAAAGTTTCATTCGATAAAATTTTTTCTTTATTGCTACGTATAAAATAATAATCTTCTATATTAATTAATTAAATAATACATACTATATATATATATGTATATATATATATATATGTATATATATATATATTTATATATATGTATATATATATATATATTTGCATTGTTCTTTTTATCTGTCTTTGGCTATGTTCAAAGCTGTGTTCAAGTCTTCTGTGCTCTGAAGCTATGTCAATATAATATATTTGCATAATTGTTTTTTGATTAGAAACTAATTTATTGTCTCAAAAAATTTACCTATGACTTATCTATTTAATTAAATATAGTAATTCGCAAATTATTGGAGTTCGAGTTTTAATATATTTTTATATAATACATATATATATATAACAATATTCTTATTAATAATATTTTTATATGATACATACATATATATCATCGTATTTATATATTTTATTGTAAAAGAAAAGAACTAGTTGAATATATCAATTCGGTTCTAGAGATTCACATCCGTGATATAGAATCTAATGTTAGAAAATCATTGTAAATTTCAAAGGAATAAAACAAATGAAAAATATTCTCTCAATTTCAAGGATCCAAACTCATAGGATACCAAACTGATCCTATTCAGCAATAGCTATAAGTCATTGTTTAATGTTTTCGACAAGGTTTTTATGTATAAAAAAATAGGGATTTCAGGTTTACGAAGAAAAAAATTGAAAAGCTGACAAAGTTTCATCAAAAAATTTTCCTTAATCCTTCCCCGGTAATCTTTCCAACAAAAGGGTCGAGTCGTATTTGAGGGCCAACTTCTCTCTCTTCTCTCTCTCTCTTTCCCACTCTCTTTCTCTCTCTCTCTCTCTCTCTCTCTTTCCCACTCTCTTTCTCTCTCTCTTTCTCTCTCTCTCTCTCTCTCTCTCTCTCTCTCTCTCTCTCTCTCTCTCTCTCTCACATCTGTCCATTCACAACTTTTTTTTTATAATAACTAGAGGTCAACGATAATTTAATTATACTACGAAAAATCTCCAGAATTTTAATGAAATTGAAGACAATTAATATAAATATTAATATTATATAATATAACGACATTATACAAAAAATAATTTGTCTTTTTCTTTTATTCTTAGCAATCTCCATTCAGTTGAGAAGAGATATACAAAAAAAAATTTAATATTACAACATAGAAGTAGTCGTAATACTACTCAGTCTGCAAATTATTCGATCTGCTTCTAATTTAAATAATCCACAAATATTTTTCGATATCATTTTTTTAATTCGTTCATATAACGTTTCATTTTTTATTTAGAAATATTTAAAAATGCACGAATAAAAATTAAAAAGAATAACGTTCAATTTAAATACAATGAGTTCTAAGTTTCCAGTCTATACCTCAAAATGAATTCTGCATTTTTAATCTAAAAAATCATCGAATTCGAATAAGCATTGCGATTTAATTATTTAAATAAGTCATAGTTAAATTTTTCGGGAAAGAATTATGCGAATATATGAAAAACAACGATGCATCTTCGAAGCATAGATAGCTTAGCTTTGAACATAGCGAAAGAGAAATAAAAAGAAGTAGAAGCATAGCACGCGACGGGGTCAACAAAGTTACCACACAATGATCGACAGTATGTACCTTTTTTACCTGTTGAGTAATAGAAAAGAATAGGTAGGAAAAAAGTATCTAGTAAGTGGTACTAGAGAAAAGATTTTGGTACAAAACCACTCGTTAAACGCTATCTGAATCTTGATTATAAGGACCATCCGTACATCAGGACCCTCTTTTTAGCTAGCGTTCATTTTTTTCTTTTTCGTTTTTCTTTTTCTCTCTTCGATGTTTTCAAAACCTTCAACTCGAAATTCACACCATTCTCACTTCAATTTTTTTTTAAGCTTCCACCTGATCTTTTTCTGATGATCTCCTCATACTTCCTTTTTCCTTTAACCATATTTCAGATAGTAAAACTAATACTAGGAATATGATATGATAAATGACATCAAGTAAAAACTAGAATTTTTATATAACGATTTTTCAAAATATATTATAAGAAAAGAAGCGAGATTAAAAAAACTTAGGTATAATTGTATTAATTAATTATCTTTTTTTATGTAGAAAAGAATTCTTAAAAATTCGACGGTTAATATTTCATAAGCTTTTAAAGTAAACATTTTTTCTTTTTCGACCCTATGATGTAATCTTGTTACTATAGTTCTATCGATAACCTACCGATGGGATTCAAATACCCCATAGATTTTATGCATTTATTATTTTTCCTTTCTATATTATATATAACTATAATTCGTAACAAATCATTGCTAGTACACAATTATTTATTTATTACTAATTAACTATTATATTTCAAATGAATTAAATTTATATGAGTAATCATAGTTACTTACTATCACTACTTTTTTTATTACCTGTTTATTACTTCCAAATCCAATTAGCTATTCCATTCAACATAACATGTTCATTCTCTTGAAAATTAGTAATGTAGATTAGAAAGTTATTAAGAAATACTGCATTATTAGTTTTTAATCATAACAAATATTGCACAATAATTATATTAAAATAAATCTCGTTTCTTTTCATCATTTAATTAAAAATTCTTCTTTGTGTAAAAAATAAGAAAGGTTTTTAAAAAAAAAACATAGATTTTAATCATTATGCTCGCAGCACTTTTAGTGTAAAAAAAAACAAAAAAAAACGTAATAAGATACATAAAACAATTATATATTGTAACTATAATGTGTTGTAGTTTTCCAACGTTATTCCTTAAAAAAAACTTTTTTCTTGTACATATATAGTTCTTTGTTTATTAAAGATTGAATTATATAAAACGTTGAATTTTTAGTGGTTGGCAGTATAGTGACTTAATACAAAGAAAAAAAAAAAAATAGATAGGACATCGAAAAAAGAAATTAAGGTAAGTCGTTTAAAATGAATCACCGAATATCGAAGAAGTTAAAAATCGCCGAATAAATCGAGATAACGCACGGACGATGTACGCATTTACTTGTTTTACTTCATTTGTTGTCAAATAATCTTTAAAGTTTACAGTATGTTTTTAAAAGATATCATGTCAATCGTATTAGGGATGCAAACGAAAGTGAACACAATAATAAGATAGATAAAAAAAACTAGCAAGCGATAGATAGAAAAGCAATCCGCTTTAAAACGATTGTTTTCTAGACTTTCTATAGAAAAAATACCAATAGGCTTTTCTTTTCTTTCATTGTTTAAAATGTTATATACATACATACATATATATATATATATATATATTTATATATATTTCTTTCATTCTCTTAAACGAGTTAATCGAAATCATATACATATAAACATACATGCATATATACATACACACATATATATATATATATATATATATATATATATTTATATTTATATTTATATTTATGTTCATTTTTATTTATATATATGTGTATAAATATATATATACAAATATATTTATATATATATATATATATATATATATTGATTTATATAATTATTTATTTATTTAAAATAAATTATATATTAATTTATTTCTCAAGATAATCAAATTATATGATGTATTGAACAAGTTTCTTAAAATTTCACAAAGATCGGTTTCGTTTCTAACATTCTACTTCTAATTATCGAACGGACACGATCTATGAAGATAAAATCAGCTTGCCAAAATAACTCGTTGGTTTAACGCTTTTTCCGTCTTCGACCGTATATGTATAGGGTGGAAGAGAAAAATATTTTTCTGACAAAACTCGTGGAGAGTCTCTCGTCGATGGTGCGGAAGGGGTTAAAACGCAGCTGTTTAAACGTCACCGTAGTACTCCACACACCCACATGGAACGAAAGCATAAGAATAGGTTTTTCTGGAATTCTCAGGTAGCGAAATGTATCGGAAAAGTTTTTTTCCGAAATTCTCGCATCCTGCATTAATTTTTCACGGATTACAGAATATCACATAAAAGAACTATTTTTTTTATCAATCTTACATATGAAATGTCATTGACAATTTTCCTTCAATTATGTAATTTATATTGTTATATCGAAAAATAAGTATCATATGTGATCCATATGAACAATGAGTCCAAGCATCCAAAAATGCAAAAGGGGGTAGAAATGCTCACCCTCGCTACTCCGCCCCTTACCAATCATGGTGGATAAATAACAAGGCTCGCCATCGAAAATATCTATTCTTATTCGATCTCTATCCAAAATATATAACATTGCTGAATTAAAAATTGGTCGGTAATTTAAGAAATATTGATACATTTACAAATCCCCGTATTTTATTCCTATTACCATTGACAAAATGTTAATCCAAATTAAGTACACAATTTTTCAAATAAAATTACACGTTAATGTTTAATCTTCCTATATGTTTAAAAGAACATTAAAATTATCTTCACAAATACGATGAAAATCTAACAAAAACAGTGATACTTACACAGTTTCTAATTTTACAAATAATCAAAAAAAAAACGACACATGTAGAAAGAAAAAAGATTAAAGAGGAAAAAAAATGTCAAATTCAAGATGCATCTCATACTACCATTGGAAACGAAACGCTCTGTTGGTTTCTCCAAAGAACACGTTGATCAACGAGGAATCCAATTTTTACTTGGGAGCAACGGTCCAGGGATGGAAAAAAGTATTCATCAGAATCTATAGAAAACTTTGGAACGATAGCCACTGGTGTCGATATGGGTATATTGGTGGCCTGCAGATCAAGCTCGAGCGCACAAATGGCGCCCCTCTATAAGGACAAACAACTGACAGCTGACCCACGCTCGTGCTGGGTTGACCCATACTTATGGTTCATCTGCAGACATCACCCCAATGCGTTTTTTTCCTCTCACAATCAGAAGATATAATGACTCCAGTGGACTTTAAATTCCCTCTCTCTTCCTCTCTCTATCTCCCTCTCTCTCTCCCTCTTTCTCTCTCTTTCTCTCCCTCTCTCTCTCTCTCTCTCTCTCCTCTCTCTTTATCAATAGAAATGATAAGAACATTTTATTGAATTGGATCCTACCAATCGAACGCGATAAATCTTAGGATTATGAAGGAAATAATGTAACGATGATCGCGATATCGTTAGTGAATTTAAGAGAAAAGAAGAGCCACTCTACCGAGAGTGAAAAGAGCGCAAAAGAAAGCAAAGAACTGTCTATATTCAGTGGACGGAACAATTCCGCGATTTGCCGAGTTTTCCTTTTGCAGACCCCTTGGATTCGTCCTTCATCCCTACCCATCGGCTTTTCTTCCCTTTCTCCTGAGAGCTCTTTTTATGTAGTGGACGATTCTGAGAGAAATAGAAAGGAAAAAAAAAGAGAGAAAAAGGGAGGGAAAGTACGAAGGGTCCCTCGAAGGTTTGGCTCGCTTTTTCGAAGCACGTGGCAGCATCGACACTCGCATACGCTTATATTAAACACGCACAGGGGATCGTTAGTCCACTGTCAAGGCCTTACGCTAGATCTGTTCTTGCCTACGTCTGTGTATCTATATATGTGAATACTTATGCATGTAGGTAAGGTTGCGCCATGGAGAAAAAAAAGAGAAAAAACTACTCTCAATAAGTTGAAAAGACTCTTCACATCTCAAACAGATTATTCTAGGGAATAGAAACAGGTTTATAAAAAATAAAAAAATAAAAAGGTGTTCTCTATAAAAAGATGAAGAAAAAAGTATCTATCTTGTAAGAAAAAAAATTAATGAAGTGACGGTGAAACGAATTTGCTAAGGGTCCATTAAACAAGCGTACAGATTAAGTATAAAAGATAAATAATATTAATTATATGTAGATGTCAGTTTATAGATGAGATCGATTCCGTACTTACTTAATATTGTTGCAAACTCGAAACTCGCACGAGGCGTCGTTTCAACTCCATTTCTGAAAATCGCAAAATATCGCGAGATCAAACTCGATAAATAAGAAGGCTGTTGGGGTCACTATGTCAGAGGAGGGGTCAGCCATTGAACAATACCGGGTGCACGGCCTTTTCACCCCTAGGTTAATATGCGGGAGACTAAACATTGCTACTGGACAATACAAGATTTATAGATCAGCACATACGTGACCATTGTCCAGAGAATTCGTTCCCTGGCTAAAAGAGATTTTCGAAAACGGTCGATGCAGCCGTCTTGGTTCATCGATGACGTCCATTCGCAATGTCCACCGCCGAATCGGATTCGCGAAGCCGGATTCGTTCTCTTTACATAAGAGAGGAAAAGACACGGCAATCGGAACCCCATGACCATTTTCCAAAAGAGAAAGGACGGTTTTCTCGCGGCACGCTTCCTTCCACCCTATCTTAATGGCTCTCTCGTTCTCTCACCCTCTCTCTTTCTCTCTCTTTCTCTGCCATTGGTCCAGTCAACGACTGAACGTTATCGAGTTTTTCACGATCATAGAAAAAAATGTAATCGGTTTTATGCATGATTCTTTTCGTTGTCCTTACCTCCACAGAAAAATATTTACTTAAACAAACGGATTACTAGAGACACACTCATGATTTCACGAAAGGTGATAGAGAAAAAAAAGATACATGAAAGATAAAAAATATAATAAATTGAATCGGAAAGAGTAGTTAGCCTACGTTAACGAACGTTGCCAATAAGTTATTCTATCGGTATCAGAAATTAATAAAGAAGAAGTAGATAAAATCGAATTAGATGTCTTTTTCTGATCGATTAAAAATCTTTTAATAAGTTCGTTAACCAATTAAAATATTTTTTAATCGAAATCAAACTCAACCGCAATTTCATAGAATGGAATATTTTTTTCTGAAAAAAAGAAAAAAAATAGGCAATGTATTCGGTTTTCGTTTTATGGAACAAGGAAGCTGATTTTTCTACGAACCACCGCGCCGGCCCGATCATTTTCATTTATAGACTTTTTTGTATCGGCTTCCGAGGGGCAAGTCCGTCCTCGAAGGGCGGAGCGTGAGGGGTCGAAGCACCCTCCTGCAGCGCCGCCACCCTCTGTTGGAGTGTTCGAGGAGAGACGGGGTTAAGGGGTCATTGTCGAACGAGAGTTAGAGAGTAAGAGAGATACAAATAGAGATAGAGATAAAGAGAAAGAGAGAGAGAGAGTGAGAAAGAGAAGGAGAGAGAGAAAGGGTGAGAGAGAGGGAGAAAGAGAAAGCGATAGAGAAAGGGAAAGCGATAGAGAAGGAGAAAGAGAGAGAGAGAGAGAGAGAGAGAATGAACAAGAGGGTGCGTTGCACGGTGACAAGAGCGCACGCGTTAATTCTAGTCACTTTTCAAACGTCGTGACCTTACTGGATTTTTTTTCTATCCCTCTTCCACAAATTCTCCTTCTTCGCCTTCGTTTTCTCCTTTCTCTCTCTCTCTCTCTCTCTCTCTCTGTCTCTGTCTCTCTCTCTCTCTTCTTATTTATTTTTCTCTTTCGCTCGCTTTTCTTTCTTTCATTTTTTTCTTCTTTTTCTGCTTTTTTTCTTTTTCTTTTTTATTTCTTTTTCTTCTTTGTTACCTACTTACATCGACACACGATACGACCCCAAATGCGCGTGTGTTTCGATGATTTCCGTTTTTTGTCTCAGCTGCGCGTCGTCGATCCTATTTATAGAAACGTTTTACGTACGCATTCACGATTTTACAAGGAACGCGGAACTTCACGGACTCGATGCACACTGCCACTTCATTTTTCTGGAAAATCTCGTGCTTACGTATGCACCTCAGTGTACGTACATACATCACACAAACGAACGAACAGATTTTCTCACGTGTTCATCTAACTTTCACATGGTTTCCTTGTTGGCCCTTTTAAGATTCGTCGACTCGGAAGGGTTTTAACCACTTTTAAATAATAATCGAAATTTAAAACTCGTTAACTCATAATTACGTACGATGATTTTGATAATGATAATCAAGGTTTCGTATGCATTTATCGATATTTCCAATGCAAAATAGATGCTTAATATCTTTTCATAAAAAACTTATGTGGGTTGATAATGACTTCTCAAACGATCGATCGATCGTAGAATGTGTGAATGACAGCTGGAAATTTTCTTTCATAAGATTTCCCTTAATTCACGATGCAATCTTTTTGATTTGTTGCAGATTCATCGAGTCAAACCGCGTTTAAACGCTGTTTAAAAAGGAACATATTTTCAAAATATTGAGGACATACCTTTTGAGAGTATCTTTTTAATATACTTCGTTCCCACCCACTCCCTCCGTACTACTGTCGTTTGAAAAAAAAAAAACGTTTGCAAATATTCGCCTCTAAAAAGTGAGCTACTTTTTAAAAAATATTTCGAACATTACGATATTGTAGTGATAAACAAACTTATACTCAGCTATATTAAATATCATACATGAGCTATTATATCCCTTCTTTAAATGTGAAGCTTTTTCAATGGGGAAGACCTGTTGAAGGTAGAAAAGTAGAAAACATTTTTTTATCTACGATACTCGAGCTCCTGTTACAAGCCACTTACACAATGGGTATCAACCTGTCGAGTGAAGGGGAGTTTTTTTCCTATCGGTCCTATTAGGTACGCCTCTATATAGGGGAAGGGTGTGTAAAGCCCAGCAATTTCATCGACTTTTTATACCCGATTAAAAAAAAGTTGTTTAGCTCGAGGGGGAAAAGCAGGTGAATATCTACCTGCGAGATTCACGCTGCGAGTCTTCGTAATCAATTTAAATAAATACATGATAATCATACGTAGATATCTTTCCATTTCGATAGAATATAAAATTAAGTAACCAAATGCAATTAAATATTTTTTCCATTTTAGAAAATTTTTTTCTAACCATGAAAAAAATTACAAGAAATAAAAAGTAAGAGTTCTCCCTGTAACCATTTAATATTTTCATCTTTCCTTCAACTAGTAATTTTTTCTAACATTTTCACAACATCCGAAAGGTTTGGAGAAGAACTTCTCCTCGGTCTAGATTTTTTTCTTACACTTCAAGAAAGAAACGGTAAGCATCAGTTTTTCTATGGATTCTAAAGCGAATAGAGGAAACATTCCACGTGAAAAATCTTTTTTTCTTTTTTTTGAAGAGAACTGTACGAAAGAGGGAGTCAAGCAAGAAATTATTTTAGCGCTTTGCAAGAGCATCTTTTACGAGATGTAGATAAAAAGTACTTTTGACAAACAATTCAAGTCCCTGAATACTTTCCTTTAGTGAAAGCATCGTCGAAAGAAAGGGTTGAAAAAGTTCTCAGGTATACGTACTAATCTCTCGAGGAAGAACGCGCTTTTTCTTCTTTGTATCTCTCTCTCTCTCTCTTTCTCTCACTCTCTCACTCTCTCTCTCTCCCTTCTCTCTCTCTTTCTTTATCCACCCACTGTTCAACTCGCTGAAAAAAATCACCGCGCCAACCCACCATCCGCTTTCTCGTTCGTTTTTTTAATAATCCCTATGCAACGCTTTACGAAGGTCCCGTTTTTATTGCAAAAATGCATGGATTGTTATCCTTTTTTTTTTCACATGGAAAATGCATTCCGTTGGTAACCGCTCAAAGACTTGAAATTATTTTATTTTCTAAGCTTTTTTTTGTTAACAACGTGTATTATCTTTAGAGTGACGAAAAACAAACGATGAAAAAAAACGACAAAAAATAAGCCACAAAAAAATAAACGTGAAAAATATTTTTTACCGCACGTTTTTTTATGTGCAATTCGTATCCATTTAAACATATAGATAAAATAAAATAAAAAAAAAAATCAAGATTCTATATATATCTTTAACATATAAGAATTATTGAACTTATATACATATATATATATATATATATATATATATATATAAATATATATATACATATATATATATATATATATATATATATATCTGTTTTTTGATTTAAGGAAGCAGTTAGTAAAGGATAGCCATTGGAATAACATTGAAAAGATCATCAAAAATAAGACGCTCGTAAAAAAAACAAATAAAGAACATTAGTTTTTCCGTTGTTTCAATTTAATGTAATTTATTTAAGAAATATTAGAGGGAAGGTACGATTTTTCAAATAGATTACGCAAATATAATAGTATAAAAATGTGTAGTGCGTCTTGGTATCGCTAGTCGTATCGTTGAAGAAAAACAGTAGCCTTCTCGCGCTGTTCGTTGGTGTCGTATTTGGAGTATTGTCGTTGATCCTATCATCACGTTTTCGTTGCTAGGCGCTCCAAGATTTGCGATCTCACGTACTTCCATGTTGAGTTTACCGTTTATCTTACGACTGTGACGAAATTACGAGAATTGTGAAATTCTCTCGCCTCTCGGTGACGCATCTTCTTTACAAGCGAGAAAACCTCGCAGTGTTTTTCCGTGTGAATCGACAACAATAAAATCTCGACACAGTAATAGAATGAATAAAGTTATGTGTTCATATTAAATTTTTCTATGCTCGAATTGCTGGATATGGCTGTAAATGGAAGAAAAATTCTAAGATCTTCCATCTATCGGAAATAAAAAAAGAGCGTAATATCCCTATACGAACAAATTAATATTTAGAACCATGTCAGTACGTTTTCAGATTTCATAGTATTAGGACCTACGAAATATTGTAGAAATGTCAATAACTGGAGTATTCGCTGAGCTGAAACCTGAAAAAGGATCTGATTATTATATCTAAGATAAAATGTAGAGAAAAGATGCTTGTTAGATATGAAATTACGTACCTTGCGATGATACATAATCGTTCGTCGAATCGATATTGTCATTAAATGCAGTGAGATCGAAAGATTATATTGTCATTTAGAAAAAATGTATTGAACATTGAAAAATCGTGCTTCGAATAATGTTGAAGATAGAAACATAAAATACCGGTTATATGGTACATCTAACACATGGTATTATTCATGTTATCATCGATAATCTCTAGAAAATCTTTCAGAATATGCGATAACGTATAAATCGAGTCAAGACACTAATCGCTATGAGCACTTTCCCGATGCGCGTGTTCTTCACTGGTTTCTGATATAAATGGGATTCATAATAATACTTTTTCGAAGCATCAGTTCTTCTTACATGAAACCTAAAACGTATGGAGTTGCATTACTATACTCGATGTAATTTTGATTGATTAAAAAAGATCATTTAAAGAAATCTAACCTGACGTATGATCTGTTAATGTTACTGCAAACATTTGCGTTTCATTTGTAACGATTAAAAACGTAATTTTCTGTCGACAAACTATACCTAATAATGTTTGATTGTTAGGTATTATATATCACCGGCCGTGGGTTGTTGAAGTCAATTTTGTGGCAATATCGCACCGAATGATGGACTACACTGAGATATATTTGCTAAAAGATAAAAACAATCCGTTTACGTATATTAAAGAATAAGTAGAATATGAAAGATATGTAGATAAAGAGAATAAAAGACATGGAAGAGACTCACGAATTCTAGAATTGATCCATGAAGTGGTGGTTGATGATTTATAAAATAAAAATCTCTACTTCTGATGTTCACATTTACTCCCATCCATCCGATATAAGGCCTAAAGTATTGCCAGTAAACGAAAACTTTTCATTCTGCACCTGAGCGGTTACTTAAGCAACATTTTGAACTGCAATAGTGATTCATAGATCTTTCCATGCAGGTGGTTAGCATCAGGTAGCTAAAATACGAGGTCAACGAGAGATTTATCGAAAAAGAACTTTTCTCTCTCTCTATCTCTCTCTCTCCCTCTACCTATCTTTCTACCTAACTCTTCCTTTCTTTTACCTCACCTGCATCCTTTCTGCACATACTTCTCTATCGTATACGTCACGGAAAAAACAAAGGCGCGTCACGACACGTAAGTACATGGTTACTCCTATATAATAATCTCGCTCTAAAAATAATTCCATTCAAAAGACACGAATAGGGGGTAACAACGAACCCCGTGACTGATAACTATATAAATTTGAATGCGAGTCGCTTACATTTTCATTTCGAGGCGAGAAACTAAACCCGTTTTATGAGTGAAAAACACTTTCTATGAGAAACGATTATTTTACAATTTTTCGATTTTTTCAACGTTTAACATTGAAAACAACATTTAATAACTTTCTATTTTTAACCGTTTAAATAATAAAAACCGTCCCATTTTTTCTCGCACTTTTTTTTTTAGTCATGAAATAAAGCTCCTGCATAATCTCCCGTATCGAATTTACAATAAAAATAGCGTACGAATTTTCAATAAAAGTTTATTTAAAAATACACGAAAATCAGGGCTTGATCTCGTGGACAGGGTAATCCGATCTCACAGAGGAGAGTTATTCGTAATTTTAATTCAAAAAAATCATCCTGTGTATGCAGATCAATTGAAAATTTATTCCGATCACAATTTAATAACCGACCATACAATACAAAAAAAAATTAGCCTTAAATCCCTTTCGCATTTTTGAGAGATAATATCTGACAAAGACATGTCCGTGACAATGTCCTATCACGATAAATTGCTAATTCGATTATAGTTAACTGACGATGCACATACATACATATATACATATTCTATCGCATCCGTGTCGAACAAGAAATGTTTTGCCGAAATGAATGCAGCACGATCGTTAAATCTCTATAAAAATGCTTTAAAAAGCATTAACATGAATACAGTCATGTATAATTTAGATAAACATTAATTAATAATCGTTTAACTAAGAAAATTAATTAGATAAAAACTCGTTGTCTAATACTAAAGTGAGATAAATAAAACTGCAAATGTGAAAATGATAAAAATAAATAAATAAATAAATAAAAATTAAAAAGAAAAAAAAAGAACAAGATGAAAAATTGGACTCGTAATCAGTTTGGCTATCACCGGTGTGTTAAGATCTAAAATGATCTATAGAGAACCGTGTCGCGTTTGCATTCACGGTTCATTAGTTTAGGATATTTTTATGTTAACGCTACAATAGAAACTAACATAAGAGTGAAAAATAAAAGTTATTATCACAAGAATTGGTTATCTAGTATCCCCCGCTGTTTCAATATAAACATTTCCATTATAAAAAAATAGAATATATATCTATTCACTCTCTCTCTCTCTCTCTCTCTCTCCCTCTCTCTCTCTCTCTCTCTCTTTTATGTATTCTTACAAAGTACTTACGTTTATATTAGAACTATGATAAACGATAAAAGCAGTTGAGAGCCTAGAAAAAAGAATAGAAATACATTCTATTGTTTTATAATGAAAGTATATTTATGTAACAAACAGAGCTTACTCGATGACCAATAACAAAAAAAAAAGCATCGAAAATCAAATATTACTTTTTCTTTCGCTATTATCGCCGTACTTATCGTTGATACATACATAATCTTAATAAGATAATGGATATGAATAAATTTATAAATAATAGATTAGAATAATTAAAAAAGAAACGTTTATTGAATCTTCTTTATGAAATTAAAAAATCCAAATAACCATAACAGTTTTAGATAAGTTTTTATGAGACAGAGTAGCATTTTATATATATATATATATATATATATATATATATATATATATATATATATATATATATGTACGTACTCTTCCTCTCATTCAATTCACAGTACTTTCCCTCAAGGACTACATACCACTATAGAGTATATTTAAAAAATAAAAAAAATAAAAGAAAAAAGAATTAGTTCACCTTTGCGAACCCTTAAACAACTTTGTAACTATAGTATTATCACAGCTCTACTACATAACATAGGAAAGAAAGATATATTTGAACTTCTACCACAGCTCCCACATAAACATATCCTTACCAGTCAACTCAAAGTTTGAACTTTGAAGCTTGCTACTTCTTTATGTCGTGGACGATATGGTTTGTTACTACTTTTCAGGAGAGAACGCTATATTTCTAGTAAGTCGGACTTATGATAATATATACTCACGATGCCAAAACAATAACGTTGCTTTCGATACATGAACAAGCTTTAACATTCGCTACGAGTGGAACTTGCTTATCTATTTCCGAAAGGAAACAACGCCACCTGTGTATTAGAATGTTAATGAAATGACACATCGGTATCATTCAGATCGATTTTATCGACGGTAGATATCATATAACCAAATAATTACAAAATACGCCAAGAAATCTCTTATTACTACGAAAATAATATAACAGCGTTGTCACCATCATTATCTCTTCATCTACAAAACGTTATAATATCGTAGTTCTATTGTAAATATAACCGTGACCATTACGTACCTCTTTTCAGTGACAGCACATGCTTAAAGACCAGCGGACATTAATGATCCAAATCTTTTCTCGGGTTATATTGTTCAGCCAATATTCACGTTCACGATAAATTCTCGTTAATTTAATTATTTTTATAAAATGATAAAATCCAAAAATCCTTAAATATCAATATCGTCGTTAGTGAAGTGCAAAGATCCAATTTATATTACAAATATATAATTAAAAATCGCACAAATATAAAAGTAAGTGACCGCCACAAATGTATCCATAATAATCCACATCCAGCGTGTATATAAATATATTAATGAAAAATTATTTCGCTAATAATTTCAGAATAATATAGTATTTGCACAGAACAGTTTGAAATACTATTATATGTATAATATTCTTTTTCAGAACTCTTCAATATGAGAAGTTTACAGAAATTCACAAACTATAGTAGATGATAATTTGATCGGACTAAGCGGACATTTATTCTACATTATTATTAAATGTTTGAATAAGTCTTTAAAAAAGAAAAAGAAAAGAAAAACCTCATTCTCCAAAAACAGATTGTACGAATTTCTCTAAGAATAGAACAGTGAATAATCTGAGAACTTAAAGTACCATTACTAATATATAACGCATAGGTAAGTCTTAAGTTAAGTCATTTCAAACCAACTTTCTATTGTTTATTTTTCTTTCTATTTCTTTATTTTTCACAAATTAAAAGGGATAACAAGGAAAAGAAACGAGAAGAACGACGTTGATAGATCAAGTTAATGAATTCAAGTGAAGCAACGAACGGAAATGAAAAGTAATCCTGAATTCGTTGCAAAGTGACGATGTAAAAGTATGCGTAAGTGCTCGAATTAATATTTCAATGACTCGAATGAAAGAATAGAAATACGCGCGTAATAATGCACGCGGCAAAGAGAAAGAAAGAGAAAAGAAAGAAAGACAAAGGAAGATGTCTCATCGGATATTCGTTTGAATTAGTTCTATTTATATCGAAGCAAAGAATTGAAAATATAGAACTAGCTTATGCGTATAATAAGAAAAAAATTCTAAATAATCATTAAAGTATATATATATATATATATATATATATATACATATAAAAACAACCAAGATGATTTTGAGATCGGTCAAATTTCCAATAAGTAAAAGAAATATAATAGACGAATTTGTTGAAAGACGAATTAAGTCGAATATATCCAACTAGAAAGCTTTTTTTATAGGAATGATCGTTATCATCTAATGTCCTCGTACAAAGGATTCCTAATACAAATATTCATATATATATATATATACGAATAATATACACATATATATAAATATTTCACATATATATGTGTCTACGTTTCTTAACAGAGATTAAATAACAAAGAGCTTTAGTAAACATGGTCGTAAACTCATCTTATTTCAAATAGATTATAAACACGCACGATCAAAAACAAAGTCAAAGTTCATTTCGCGAAGAACGTACTCGTGCTTTATTATTCTAAACGTTCCTTTGATTTCCATACGTAAATAATTTGAAACCGGAACGAAACATTAGAAATAAATTTAGTAGAATTTTGAATTCTTTTAAATGAAATTCATTCGGTCGACTTGATCGGCACACTTTTCGTGCCAAGGTTCGAAAAGAAAGATGGAGACAAAAAAATCTAAAAGAGTAGAAAGTACACACGCTGTTTCTTCGTAATGTATGCTACTCCTCTTAAAAAGAAAAAATCTTTGTGATGTAGAAATTTTTGATCGAAGGATCTATTGTTAAAATCTTTCTCTCTCTCTCTTTCTTTTGTTCTCCTTCTTTTCCTTCTTCATTGACACGAAAATACATACACAATTGCGGAACAACCAAAGGTCATGAAATATTCCTTTAATAAGCATAACAATAGTTTAAGCTTCTGCATTTGAAATACGCAGGTCTTCACTGACGTTTCCTCTTTCGCGTTCTCTTCTCTTTACTTTGTTTTGAAGATTGAAACTTGACAAACTAATTTCTAAAATATAATACAAAATTTTTTTACAAATTGAATTTACTTTACAAATTGCTGGCTCCATTTTCTAACATATTTAGAATCCATTTGTAGGGCTAACAATCTTTAAGAATTCGTAGGCTCATTCATATTCATTTTTAATCATTTCTGTTCCCAACTTCCACATCCTCTATAAACTTTTCACGAATTGTTTCTACTCTGAGTAAAAAAAAATAGGTTAAAAACGAATTGTATTACTTTATAAATACTTAACAATACATAGACCTTTCCTTTCTTCTAACCATACCATATTTACTATACTTTACTGCTTACTTATTTTTTCCTTTCTATTCTTCTGTATATTTTCTCCATTAATTTTACGTTTCGTTTTTTAGCCATCCTTAAGATAAGTTTCGTTCGATGGATTTTTTTCATGACCTTTGCTATGTAAGAAAAAATATTATTAAAATATATATTAAAGAATTTCATATAAAAAATTTCATAATAATGATTTAATATATAATTTAATATAACTTGGTTCGAATGATTTACATTCACAAAAGAAAAAATCCAAATAGAAATAATATCAAAAGAATAAAATTAACAAATATTCTCTCCAATTAAAAAATTTTAAACAGGATTATTACAATAAGAGTGATAAATCATCTTTTAATCCTAAAAATCTTTATGGGGATTCAGTTTTTCTTATCTATTTGTCCGTATAAATAACCACTGGTATTAAAGAAACACCTGGGATTAAGAAAACCGATGGTGAAAAGACGAGAATACTAGCTACGATAAATCGAAAGAAAGTCATTTCTTTGATGTATTTCTGACAGAAAAGAACATGAAAATTAAACAGTACAGAAAATTATTAATTTAGAAATTATTCGAGCAATCCACAGACATAACACAATATCGTCATGATAAATAATATCATTAGCATAATATCGCAATAAAATGCTTGGTGGGAGAGACGGAATTAGTACAAAATATTAAAAACTCAAGCACATTAAGTTATATAAATAAAAAATATGCTCCCTAGTTCGGTGAAAAGTAAAAAAAAAAAATAAATAAAAGAAATAATAATTTATTGTCAGAACATATTATAAAAAGTCTCAATTTTGTATGCCAGTTTTTACAACTTTAAATTTAAATTTATTTCAAACGATTAATAATAACATACATTGTCTTTATGATAGTTCCTATTCTATTAACTATCATTCTACATATTAGCTGAAATCACTCGTGACTAGACAGAATAACCGTCAAGTTATTTCCACGAATTCGAGAGGCATAACAAATATAATGTTAAAAAACATGGAAAAATTATTTCTTTATAAAAATTTGTTTTCTTTTTTCATTTTCATAATTTTATAATTCAATATATACAGTATACTATTTAAACGAATATAATAGTACGTGTAATAATAATTTGAGGGAGTAAAGTATTTTAAGAAAGTACTTTAATTTATCTATATGTTTAAAAGGAATACACACTATCGGTGGATTTATATTTACATTCATTAGAAATGTATTTATATAACATTGCCAGACTTTATATTACAATATGAACAAATAATGTATCACCATTTAACTTAATCGCAAATTTCGGAAACGACCACCTGAAATATGATGGACATTGATATTGAGGACGATCTTTATATTAGTTTTTTAAATGATCCTTCGATTGAGGATCTTCTGATTCTCCACATGATGAACTTCCAAGCGGTATACCAAAATACGGAGGGCATTTTACTCGACTTTATAAAATTCATTTAGAAAATTTTGATGAAATTTCTTCATCGAATGTATCTTCTAAGAAAATTTATCAACGGTCAAATTTATATGCTTTGCCTATTCTTCAGCTAGTACAATTTATTCTCGTTAGAGAAGGAGAATTTTTTTCGGTCGGATGATCATTCTATCCTTCCTAAGGATGATGAGAACCAGCAATTACTTAGATTCAACAGAACCAACGAATTTCTATTAGGAAATGTTCTATATGGAAAATCAGTAAGATAGGAAAATCAGTAGAGATAGGAGTATTGTATACTATCTTCTATAATATTTAAACCGTTAATCAATTGACTGCAATATTAACCATGACAAGCGCCATATTAATAAGTGAAGGGTGGATAGCCATTATTAAAACGAAAATAAGATTCTTCGAAGAGAATCATCGAGAAGGAATCGTTGTTTTCTGCATTGCGTTTATCGATTCGACGTTCGACGTTCTAATTTCTTCTTGATTATTCTCTACTGTCGATCTTTTTCTTGATCCACGTTTTGTGCAATACTGTGATCAACAATAGATTTGTTGAATTCTGGACATTCGATATCATCAACGTTAAGTGAGTATATTTTCTTAAATGTAATTTGAGTGATAATATTGCATTATATAGTAAGTGAGCTAATTTATACTACTGAATATTTAGTGAAATTTTGAATGGCTATTTAACATTGTATTGTTTATGTGAAAATAAAAACATTCGTCATATTAGAATGGTTTATAACCAAAATGATTTGTTAAATAATATTCAAAATGGTGCTAAATAATCTATTACGAATTTATAATTGGGATCCGTAAGTGGTTTGTCATCTTTTATATCGACGATGTTACAAAATTCTTTATAGTTACAGCAATGAGTTTGGCATTCTTTGTATCGAAATGTTTTTCCTCTTCGCTGGGAATTTATATCGATGGTAGAAATTTATGGTAATTGGCAGTAATTGGCGATTTATTTTCCTGAACTATGTAAAGTAGTATCGTTTCGTTCTTAAGATATTTCTGGAATTCTTTTAATGTCTCTGTCTACGCCAATACTTTGATTATCGAAATTGTTGTTATAATAATTAAATATGCTCGAGAATACTTGCTCTACAAAAACAATAACCAGTTTAAAATCTATTATTTATCTATTAAACTATCGCGTAATGAAAACATGCATTAAATAAGTAAAATTTGTATACTAATATAATATTATTTTTATTATTTGTCTAATAATTAAAATAGTTAATTTCGTTAATATTAGTTTATATAGGTTTTCTCATAAAACAATGTCTTTCAACGTACCCGATTAAATTCACTATGGCACAAATTAGATATGGAAATTTTATGCATTATTCCAGATAGACATGGATTTATGACAGTAATCATCATTCCTTTTAAGATCGTCAATTGGTTTAAATTCGGTGAATAATATCGATAAGTTATATTCATTAAAAAGAATTATTCATTGTGCGTTATAAAGAGTATTGTTAGAGTTTATATTATTTGGATTCTCTTGGGAGAGGTTTCAAGTTAATGAACTGCAATTTTCTTCTGAGCAAGTTCCGATTATGAAAAATGTAGAATTACTAGCATATCCGTCCAGCACTATTCCAGATTCGTCATACTCACCTCCTAATAATACTTTTCTCTGCAGTGAAAAAAGAATCAGTTTTTTTTTTCGATGATCGAGAATATTCCATTGAAGATAGAAAAGTAATATTTTGCAGAAGGGAAAATGTTACAAACGATAGAACACGAGGAAAAACGAAACAACGGGAGGGGTATTTACTTATGTATGTGCGAAAATACGTATACGTGAAATCTTACCAGCACGGAACATTAAATTAAGAGAAAAAAAAATTAGAAAATGGGAGGTTCTGACGATTATTCACTACAATTGTATCTATATTAATCCCAACGGTTATGGTTGAAGAATTTGGTTTAAATATATACAACTTCTTTTTCTTATTCAAACGAATAGATTAGCGTCTCGTGGAAATGAACTAAGTAATCATTTGATAACTTCAAATTGATATTTTGAATAATAATATCAACAGTAAATTAATCGATAAATTTTTGGGGATACTTCATAAGGAAATATAATATATAATATATAATCATTAATGTAATGCGTTATGATCTGATTATTGCGTTACATAAGTCTATTGCTATGATTTGTCTCTGATAAAAATGACAATTTTTGTCATTGTCAAAAAAATTGTATGGGTTAAGGAAGAAAATGCTTAACAAATCGATTTATTTCGACAATCGATGATCTTCCAATAATTATGATTCTTTTTATATCATTATCGTTTACTTTTTACTTTCTTATATCATAAAAAGTATGTCGTGTTAAATTAAATTATTCATTTTATTAAATTTAAATTATTTCATTTCATTGAAGATATTAAATTCAGAATAATTTTACAATATAATTAATAGTTGCTAGTAATAATTTCTATTAATACTGGCACTGTATTCTTGTTTCAATCAATAATCGATAAAATATAAATAAAAATAATTTCGTATAGAAAAAAAAAATATTATATCAAAAACATAATTTGTCCGATAATCATCATCCAACAAAATTCACAAAATTGAAAAACGTAAATTGAAAAACGAAGCTTCAGTCATTTTTATTATATCCATTATTTCTACGCTC
This sequence comes from Vespa velutina, assembly GCF_912470025.1. Taxonomy (NCBI): domain Eukaryota; kingdom Metazoa; phylum Arthropoda; class Insecta; order Hymenoptera; family Vespidae; genus Vespa; species Vespa velutina. The sequence continues at coordinate 7,451,737 of NC_062197.1, read as the reverse complement.
TATCAATCTATACAAAATTATTAATATATTATTCACCTTTTTCGAAACAACAAAACATGCACACTTCTAAAAATATATATTTCTGTATAATATTTACATGTTCTTTTCATCATAAACTCCTTTCAAAAAGGTATAAGTCTCGATATTTATATTGTACTATAATTTTATATATATGAATATTACATAATTTTTATATAAAAAAATGTACATGTACGAAATCAGAAAGAGTGATTCACAAATAAACTTTTTGTAACTTCGAGTAACTTTATTGTTTTTCCATATAATTTATTACATATTTGTAGTAATTAGTATACTTAAGTACTAGAGAATTAGAGTTCTGATTAGTCGAAGTTTTGCTCAAATAGAAAAAATTTGCTACAGCTATTAGTAATTATTATAATTTTTATGCTTTCTTTTTTTATTAACACGTTAACTGCCACGTAAAATATTGACAAAATTTCGTTAGACCACGCCTACCATAAGAAGAATGTAAACATCGTTTGCATATTGAGACGATATAATGAACGACGCTAAATATGACTATAGTCTGGAAAATTACAGTAATTAATTCTATTGGATTATAATATAGACAACTGTGGTTAAAGTAGTTCAGATCGTATAGTGTTTTATCTGAGAAAGTTTAAGAAGAAAAATAAAATGCTCGCGGAAACTTGTTATACAACTTATAACAAAGAATTATAGCTGCATATGCTTCATTCGGTGATATCATTTCCGACAAAAAAGAACATGAAAATTAAACAGTACAGAAAATTGTTAGTTTAAAAATTACTAGAACAGTTCATAGACATAGCACTATCTCGTCATGATTTATAATATCATTAGCATAATATTGTAATCATTAAAAATATTTACTGAAAGGGACGAGGTTAGTACATAATATTAAAAGCACACGTACATTACTGTATATAGATAAAAGCACACTTCCTATATCGGTCAAAAATAAGAATAAATAAATAAAAGGAACAATAATCTATTGTCATATTATAAAATTCTTGAATTTTGTTTGACAAATTTAACAACTTTATATTATCGTTTATTTTAAGTCATGTAACACATATAATAATTATTAATTTTATTTGTTCCTATTAACTATTATTCTATATAGCAACTTCAATTCGTGATCAGATAATATGAACGGCAAATTATTCGCATGATTTCGAATAACATAGCATTCATTCAAAATCATGTAAAGATTCAAAAATTTATTTTTTTTTCATTATTATAATTTTATAGTTCAATATATAAAATATTCTATATAAATGAATATAATAATACAGGTAATAATTCGATATTGAAGTTCATGTGAAAATTAATTTGTGGAGGTCATTTTCCAGAATTGCTTCGATATATATATATGAAGATAAAAAATCCACATCGTTGATGAATTTATACTCAACTTTATTAAAAGCATACTAATCATTACATTGCTAGATCTTACAATATGAACATTTTTTTAAAAGAATATCTGAAATATAATGAAGATTTATATTCTGAATAATTTTTAAAATAGTTTTTCGAATGATCTGATTGGTGATATTATGGTTCTATAATTGGTAATCTTCTAAGCGATCTTCCAAGGTTCAAAGAGAATTGGAGTCGATTTTATAAAACTCGTTTAAAAAATACTGATATAGTCTCTTCTTCGAATATATTCTCTGAAAAAACTTATCGACGATCATTTATATGCCTTTCCTGTTCAGCATAGCACCAGTTGCTTTTGTTGATTTAGCTGAGCTTTTTCTCGAACAAATGATCATCGTTCCAAGGAAGATAAGAAATTACATAGATTCAATGGTACGAACATTTCCTGTATTTTTTTTTCTAATGGGAAATGTTCTAGGATAAGAAGATTAGAACAGATTAAACTGCATGTAATGATCTGTAATTTTTAATCCATTGCTAAACCATTAATCGTGACATCAGCTATATTAATAAGTAAGAGTCAGATAGATGTTATCATAACGATTATTAGATTTTTAGAAGAGAATCATCTGAAGGAGTTATCGTTTTCTGCATCGTGTTTTTGTTCAACGTTCGACAATTGAACTCCTTTCCTGCTTATTCTCTACTGTCGATATTTTTCTTAGTCCTATTTTTGTGCTATACTATAATCAACAACAGATTTAGTAAACGGTGGAAATTCAATATCATCACCGACAAATGAGTATATTATAATTTTAGTGATAATATTCCATTATAAAGTAATTATATAGTAACTCTACATATATCTATAGCGACAAATATCTAATGTGATTTTAAATTTAGCATTGAACTGTTTACGCATAATAAGAACATTTGATTATTCGGTTTTTAACAGAAATAATTTTTTAAATAATATTTCATATGGTCCAAAATAATCTATCACGAATATATAATTTGGATTCGCTAGTAGTATGTCATCTTTTGTATCGATTATATTACAAAATTTCTTACAGCTACAACAATGAGTTTGGCATTATTTGTATCGACATGTTTTTACCCTTCCCTGGGAATTTATATCGATGATAATAGAAATTTACAGTAATTGGCGATAATTAGCGATTTATTCTCCTAAACTAGGCGAAGAACTATCGTTACAGACATTTCTGGAAATCTGTCTCTGTCCATTCCAATATTTTGATTATCGAAATTGTTGTTATAATAATTAGATATGCTCGAGAATACTTGTTCTACAAAAAAAATAGCCTATTTGAAATCTATTATTTACTTATTAAACCTATCTCTTAATGAAAACATGTATTAAATAAATAAAACTTTTATGCTAGTATAATATTATTATCATTTAATAATTAATTAAATTAATTAAAAATTTATTAAAATAATTAATTCCATTAATATTAGTTTATATAGTTTTTCTCATAAAATAATATCTTTCAACATACCCGTTTAAATACTCTACGTCAAAAATTGAACAGAGAAAAATATATCCATTATTCCTGATAGACTTGATTTTTGTAACATTATGCAGATCCATTAAAGATCATCAATTTGTTTAAATTTGGTGAATAATATGGATAAGTTAATATTCATTTAAAAAATCATTTATTGTGCGTTACGAATAGTTTGTTAGAATGTATATTATTTGGATGCTGTTGAGTATAATTTCAAAATAATAAACTGCAATTTGTATCTGAGACAGTTCCGATCATAAGAAATGTATAATTACTAGCATATCCATCCAATAATATTCGAGAATCGTTGTACTCATCTCCTAATAATACTTTTCTCTGAAAAAAGTGAAAAAAGAATCAGTTATATTTTTTTCGATGATCCAGAAAATTCCATTAAAGATAGAAAAGCGACATTTTATAGATTGAGAAAGAGAAAATATTGCGAACGATAGAACACGAGGAAGATTGAGAGAGTGAGAAGAGTATCTACTTATGTATATATGTGTGAAAATAGGTATACATGAAAGCTTCCTAACATGGGACAATAATTTAAGAAATAAAGAAAAAAATAGAAAATGAGAAATTCTTACGATTACTACAGTTCTATCAGTATTATTCCAAACGAGTATGGTTGAAGAATAGTGGGAATATTATTGCTCTTTTTCAATTTATTGCTACTAATTTTGAAGGAGCATTGTTGAAAAATTTTAGTAGTTTGAAGAGGCATTGTTGAAAAATTTTTTAAATAATATCTAGGAAAAAAATATTCTTAATCGAATAGCTACACTCTACGTATTGAAATCTTATATTAGAAGTACAAATATGTTAAATCAAATACGAAAAAGGATAGTTTGAACAACTTGAAGGTTAAATCTATTGCCGATGATATATAAGCTATAAATAAACCTTCGGTTACCATGAGCTTTGTATACCTCTTTTTTCTATTGGTTAGAAATATCAAAGAAAAAAAAAGAAAAAGTAACGTAGATAGATCCAGTTGATTCATTTAAATAGAGCAACGATAGAAATGAAAAATGATATTTTTGTCTTTTGATCAAATCTCATCGTCCCTTACTTTATCTACAAACCGAGTGTCATAAAAGAAGTCTCGAGAACCGTCCGTCACGTTTCAAAGAAAGGAAAAGAAGTTTTCACATTCAACCTCATTTTATTCGTTAACATCGAAAAAGGATGAAAAAAAAAGAATGAGGAATAATAAAATCATCTTTTGTTGATATCACTTATATGATTAAAAAATTATTTACCTTTCAAAACTGTGATAATAGAAATCGATAATCGTGTCGTAGGTTAAATCAAATGTCAAATTTTCATAAATAGAGAAATCGCGGCGATAGAACAGTGGAAACGAAATAAAATGTATGAGTGCTCAAATATCATTGAAATGACTCGAGAAAAGTAATGGCCACATTTAAGGAAAAAATACATACAAAGATAAAAAGAAAAGAATGGATGGAAAAAACGAAATATCGAAATATATCCTCATTTATATAAATTAGTTGTTTTTCGTCAAAGTAACAAATCAAGAATATATTACTGGCTTGCTTAAGATAAGAAAAAGAAACGCGAATAATCTTGCAAAGTTTATTTTAAAGTCTATAAAATTTTCTGAGAATAAAAGATTTCAATGAGCGATAATAATGTAACCGACAAATTCGCGAAAAACAAATCGGCGAGAAGATTACCTATCGAGAAAACGTTTTACATTAAAATGACGAATGATCCTTCTCACTTAATACTCTCATACAAAATGCTCTTCATTCTCAAAAGTACTTATTTATCAAAAAATATTAAATAGCAACAAGAAATTTAATAGATATTATAGTAATAACTTGTCTTATTCCAAATAGATTATAAAAGACATACGATCAAAGACAAAATCAAAATTGATTTCGCAAAAGACATAGTTCTGCTCTCTTTTTCTAAATATTCCTTTAATTTCTATACGTAAGTAATTAGAAATCGGAACGATACATTCTTTGGACCAGGTTTCGAAAAGGAAGATGTAAAAAAGAAAAATAGAAAAAAATAAAAAATACATATACCGCTCCTGCTCCTTTTCCTAGAAAGAAAAATCCGTGATCGATTTGTTTTACTGCTATCTTGATTTGATAACGTAGATATATAAAATCAGAGAAATCAACGACTACCAAACTTTTCCTTTTAAAAGTAAAATAACAATTTAGATTTCTAATAAATAATGAAATACAGAAACTCATATACAAACGTAGATAAATCTTTCCTCTCTCTCTCTCTCTCTCTCTCTCTCTCTCTCTCTCTCTCTCTCTCGCTCGCCTTTCTTCTTCTCTTTTCTTCAAACTCAAGTAATGAAAGTTAATTGACTTAGTTTACGTTTAATATTAAAAGTACAACAAATTAACTAAGTCAAATAACTTCTAATTTTCAAAATACAATACAAAATGAAAAATACAAAATGAAAAATACAAAATGAAAAATTTATTCAAATTTACCCCAGACTATAAGTTCACGTCTCTAACACATTTTGTCAGTCACATCGTTGAACTAATAATTTTTACGAATTTATATACTCGTTCGTAACCCCACTTTCGATTCTCTTTTACTTTTACTACCCCTACTCCCTAAATTTCTTACGAACTGTTTCCGCCCTCAAGTACCTTACTTGACGTTAATGACGTCATTATTTGGTAATAACGAATCATATCATTCCGTTTACCGTTATTTTTCTTCTAGGATATTGAATAACGAATAATCTTTTTCGTTTCTATCTCAACGTCCTCCTTTCCTTTCTTCTATATCCTTCTCACTGTCTTTAAATACTTTTATGTTTATTGTGGTTTTTTTGTTATCCTTGAGGTCGTTCAATGAACTTTTCTCTATAATTTTTCTAATAATAAACTGTTAACTGTATCATTTTTTTGTATAATACATTTATTATTAAAGCATATATCAAAAGATTTCATCATAAAAAAATAATATATAAACTAGATTCAGATAACTCATATTCGAAAGAAATAATCCAATGGAAATAATTATTGCAAATTTTATAAGAATAAAATCAAAAAATTTTTTCTTAACTTTAACGATCCTAATCTGTACTATTCAACCCAAGCTATAAATTAAAACTACAAATTCAATTCAAACTATAAATTAAAACTTATATATATACATAAAGAATAGAGATTTTGTTGATTAAACAAAATAATGAATAGTTAAAAAAATTTTCTCAGAAAATTCTTCTTGACTCTTTACTATCGTAATTTTTCTATATCTCTAGCCCAATCAATCTCTTATGTTTTTATCTAAAAGGATAAAATATCTGTAAATAGAGAGTCTTTTTTCAATAATATAATTAAACTATAAAAAATGACAAGAATTTTAATAAAAATAATATCTATTATTATAAACATTAGTGTAGCTACAATGTTGTGCGACTTAATGAGAAAAATCATTTAAACAAATAAAATTTTGTAAGAAGAAAAATGTGATAGCTCCTTTTTGTTCATGTTTCCTGTTAGAAGATCTTGCATACAATGTATTAGATACAATATATCTTTAACTGTACGAAAGACTAGACAGGTTAAACTATTGCGGGTTGTCATTAAGATACTTTTTGAAAAGAATAATTATCATTATACCACCTTTTATTATTAATAGAAATATAGTAATAAATTTTTGTATACAAAAAATAATGTAATCCAATTTGGTACAATCCGATTTAATTAGTGCAATTTGTCGGAAGTCAAAATATTTTGTGACCAAAATTTATAGGTATATATTAAATATATTAGAGAAACATAATCCAATAATGATCGTGTTAAAATCGTTGTATAGAAATGTATATAATACGTAGATCTTTTCGTAAGAATAAAATTCTTACAGATTATCTCTTAAATCCAATTAGATGTTCTTCTACATTTAAACTCGATATTTGAAATTTCATAAATGCTACGCTATAAGAGTATAGAGATATATCCATACATTGCGATTTAAATTATCAAAGGTGTTTTAATAAAAAATATATACAATATAAATAGTTTAAGCTTGAATAATTAAGGATTATACTTTAGCGCAATTTCTTCGATGATAACTGTATTATAAAATATCGAACATAATAAAAACTCGTTATTCTTGATTTACGATATACTGAGTATATTCGATTACTATATATTATATTTAACAAAAAAAGAAAAAAATTATAATTATTTAAAATTGTATTATATTTAATACCAAGTAATGCTATTTTCTCATTAATTGTCGTATGTATAACGATAAAATTGTTATCGTCCAACCGTCCGATCGACCTACTAACACGACAATAAACAAACAAAACATATCCTATTTTGTATTTTTTAAAAATTCAATACAATTTCTTTTCTGTCAATATTACAACATTTCTTAATATTTCACTATTTTTATTCTATATATATATATATATTTATTGATTTTTCTTGAAATATTTAAATATTTATACAAAGAATTTACAATAAACTAATTGATATTTGCAAATATTTCGTTCTTCTTTCTTTTATCTTTTTTCTTTGCTCAACTAAAGTCGCATTTCAAACGACGATAAGACTTATACACGTTATATAACAGGGATGTATAATTTTGAGGAGTTACTAATTTTTACTTTTGAGAAGTTACTTATGAAACAAAAATGTAAGTGTAAGAAATGAAGACACCACGGCTTATTATTCGAAAAGCTTAGGCTTTAGAAATCCTTTAAAAATATTTTTGAAAAATATTATTCTCAAAGAAGCTAATAAAGATTTTTATTGTCAGATCGATGCATATTTATCTTCACAAAGTTTCGGGTAATTTTAGAAAATTTATGATAATTGCCAGCAAGTTAATTTTTATCGTAGCCCGGCTATTAAATGACCAAAACTTTGATTTTCATAATAGCAAGATTAGCAATAGAGAAAGTTGGTTTCTTATTTTCTAAAAATAACAATTTTTCTTGACGTTTTTCAATTGACGAAGGAGTAACTTTCCTTTGTAAAAGAAAAACAAGAATCCGTCTTTTTCATTTGTACACGTCCTGAATCACGTTTTGTTCACAAATCTTTAAAAATATGTGAATTTCTTAGTCTTCTCTCCTTTCCTTTAGAAAAAGGTATACCATTTTCTCAAAAGAAAATACATGACAGCAAGAGAATACTTTTCGAATATACTTAACAAAAGCCTAAAATCAAAGGTGTGTTCAATTTAAAGAGTTCAACGATTTCTCAAAGAACCTATTTTCAAAGAATACTCGAGAAATACCAGTAACCTTGAATAAAGATTTCCAGTAACCAGAACTACAGTTAAATTTTTCATTATAATAAATTAACTTTTAGGTAAAAGTATTTTACTTATTGATCGTATTTACGCTCGAAATAGAAAATCTCGTAGGATTTGAATGAATTTACTACAATCGCCCCAAAAATTTGCCCCAAAAATCACTACAATCGCCTTTTTGAAACCAGGGAATGTCTTACAAGGCTTTTTTATAACTTTACATAATGAAAGATTAAAAATATAACAGCTATTAAATTATACAAGTATAAAAAGGAGTAAGATAAAAAGCGACATGAACCATTTATAAAAGCATACCTTTTTGTTTATTTATGATATTACACCTTCCTCATGCTCTCATAACAAAAGATACATTTATTACCATACCAATGAAAAGTTAAATTGTCCGCGAAGTGACGGCTTTCAACACTCCATATCGAAAATTGCATTCATTTAACTGACAGTTTCATTTCAAAGGATTCATGTTATAATTTAGATCAATCTCCAATATCGATTAAACGCAGTCGAAATCGAAACCGTTCGTTTTCAATTGAAACTTTCTGTACATTTTTTTCGTCTATAATGCCATAATAGCGTACTAAAATTACTTAACATTACGAATTATCTACTTTGTTCTCTATTTTATCAATTGAAATTAAAAGCCGTCGATTAAAGTCAAGACGTCGCTTCAAAACGGCCACCGTCTATGACGACTTCTTCATTTTTCTATTACGTTTGTTTTCTTTCTTAATCGATTCGTTAGAAAATCGCAAAGGGAAGCTTCGATGCTACCATCTACTTTTAATTAACCTATAGACGACCTACATATATACATGCTTTTTTTTTTAATGCGTGCGTTAAAGTTCAAATGTACTTTTTCATTTGAGAAGATAAAGAAAGAGAAAATTAATAATCGTAATATCCTAAAATCGTAATACTTACGTCTTTTTCAAAACTACCTGAATGAAAAAGTACCAAAACATTTTTTAAGTTCAAAGGCTACTATTAGAAAAAAGATTTAATAAAAGTTATTCAACTTCTTCTTTCGTAAAGCGAAACTATCTTTCGCTCTATATATGAGATCCGAATTAAATGAAGAATTCCCTATGGGCGTGTTGACCCGTGACAATTTGCATATTGATTAGTAATTGATTGATGTGCTCTTATTATCAAATATAGTTTGACATCCGATATAAAAATTGTCCGTGAATAAGCTTCTTTTTCTTTCCACCGGACGAATTCACGACAAAAAACTTCGCGAAAATAACCAGAACAATAAATTGATAAGTTCGAATTAATAAAGCTTTCGAATAATAACATCGACAGTAAATTAATTGATAAGTTTTTTGGAATATAGATGAGATTAGAATGAAAAGAAAACAACATTTTTTATTTTAACATGGCATATAATAGGAAACTTAGTGTTTTAACATCTGTATCATTGTATTATGTAAGTCTGCTGCTATGATTTGACAATGATAAAAATTATCATTTTTTATAGAAGAACTCTGAATTATCGACAAAGTCAAAATAATCTGAGAAAAAATTTTGTAAACTTATCGACTTAATATCAAAAGTAAATGCAAATTCCTCTAATGGTATCATTCGACAATTCCATTATTGTTTAAATATTTTAATGAAATCGTAAATGAGAAACTATAGAATTTAAATTGTTTGAATCCGTGAGATAAAAAAGAAAAAGAAGTTCGTTTATATCGACCATCGGTAATCCTTCAATTAATCTCGACCGTTTCTAAAGTTACTTTTTATTTTCTTTTATCATAAGAGGTATATAAGTCATATCAAAATGCATTATATTTAAGGTATTAAATTCGCTTTAAATTTACTTAATGTAACTAATACTAGGCACTAATAATACTGTCGCTGTAGTTTTGTTTTAATCAGCGATCGATAAAACAGAATTCGAAAGAAAAAGAAATTAATACAATGAATTCTGTCGTCTTACATAAATAATAATTATATATATATATATATATATATATATATATATATATATATATATATATATAAATATATATATCACAGATATATAGATATCAGCGGAATGTCGAAAAATTAAGTACAATAATACTAAGTCTAAACGCTGAGTAAATAGCACGCATAAGTGAGGCGATTACTTCTGTTTTTCATTTTTCGTGCCATAATAACAGAGAAAATAGTCATGAACTTACAATGGAACGAGTTGCAAGAAAATAAAAAAGGATCTATTGTTCGAAAATAAATAACGATGATGCGTTAAATGTCAACATAAAAAGAAAAAAAAAGATAATATAGTCAATTGATTGAATATAAACAAAAATTTCGTCGATCAAAAAAAAAAAGATTAAATCAACGCATAATTCGTCTGATCAATATAGCAAGTAGCACCCATCGAAGTTCATGTATCTCAATTACATTTTTTCTTTGAAACGGTAAAGCTTTTATACTTCGAAAAATATATGTTTCTATATAATAATTATATACTTTTTTATGATAAATTCCTTTCGAAAAAGTATAATTTTACACATCTCATTTTTTAATTATATTTTACTTTCGTGTATATACATATACATATATATATATATATATGTATACTAATATATATATACTACATATACAAATATATATAAACTAATATATATATAAATATGTATACTAATATATATACTATATATATAAATATATATATATATGTATATATATATATACTAATATATATATGTACTATATATACTATATCTCTTTTACACAAAAGATATATAAATATGAAATCACGAAGTCAGATTCGTAGATAAACTTTCTTAACATCAAAGAACTCTTTCTTTCATATAATTTATCGTATATACTAGAAAATAGCATATTTAAGTTTAAGAAAACTAGAATTTTGACTAGTCGAGATTATGCGTAATTATTTTTACGCTCAAATATAAGATGTTTAAGAGTTAATCTCTTTTACAGTTATTCCTAATAATTCCTTTTTCCTACTTATTTTTCTCTTAAGAAACATGTGAAAACTTTTATTATAGAAGAATTCATTTGATCATTATTATAGCTTTATAATATTATAGATAAGATCTTCTATAAGTTTTTTCGTTTTTAATTTATATTTTTTATATAAAGTAGTACAATGCAAATAGTTTAAAATAGAACGAAGAAAAAGGAGAGAGAGAAAGAGAGAGAGAAACATTTATATTTACTAATGTTTCGATTTTCCTATATGAAGGAAAAAGGCTACCTTATCGTTACATTTGTGACCGCATTTGTTGCATGTATATGGATCTTCATATCCGTGATAATTCATATGTTCTGTATACATTATAACATTTACAAAGGCTATTTCACAGTAATAGCAGAATAGAGAATCACCGTTTGAAGTGGGACGATATCTTGGAACCAAATCCCTTGAACACGATGGAAGGTGATAATCTGGACGATCTTCCGAATAATCTTCTAGATGATTATCTGAATGATCTTCTGATTGCCGATCATCCATTTGATCTTCTAAACTACGAACATCGTTTTCTATCGTTCTCGAAAACTCATGAGTATGCTGTAATTGTGATGTTGTTTCTTCGTCTGTTTCATTATCCGAGACAACTAACCTACGATCTAACTTATACGCCTTCCCCTTTCGTCTGTTCGTACCCTTTCCTTTGATTGGGGTAACTGATCTTCTCGATTGATTATTCATGGTATTGTTCTCATAAGAACATGGTAGCGTATGCATACTCAGATCCAAAGGCATTAGCCTCTCCTGAGGTTCTTGAACTGGTAAATTATTTGGTAATTGATAGTCAGAAAATGTTTGATTATAGGGCATAATCGTAGACTGATTATCAACATCCAAATTGTTCACCATGCCGTTGACCATGCTATCACCGGTCATAGTAGAAGATGAAGGATTTACGATAGTTGAGTTCGTTGTAGTAGGAAGTGAGTTTGTAGGTGAGACTTGAGGAGATAGCGTTACCATTCCCGATCCTGTATTTGTTTGTTCAATATTCGATTTTCGAACAGTTCCTTCTTTCTTCTGCACTTTAGACTTGTTTTTTGGGCCTCGTCTGGTACCATAAATATCAATAATTGGTAATGGATTAGGAGAACCATCTGCATTTAGTACCATAGCAGGTAGATGAGTATACTTCCTTAAATGCAATTTAAGGGAATGACAATATTTTGTTGCATAGCAACAATCGGCACATCTATATTGATAAACATTTGAATGTGATTTTAGATGGCTATTAAGCATTGATTTATTCACACAAGAATAAGAACACTTATCGCATTTGAACGGTTTCGAACCAAAATGATTTCTCAAATGATACTCTAAATGATGTTTATATTCTGTAACAAATGGACACTTTGGGCAAGTTAATAATTTCTCCGCTTTTATATGTCTACGGCTATGTTCCCAAAATTCAAGTTTCGTTAGAGCGACGAACTGACATTGTTTGCACCGGAAAGTTTTTACTCTTCCTTGTGAGTTCACTCGCGGTACTCGAAGTCCAGGTTCCTCAGATTCTTCAACTTCCGATCTTTCTCCAGGATTCGGTGAAGTTTGACTGTTGCCCTCTCGAGACGGTCCGGGAACGCTTATGTCCGTCGTTTCATTATTTCCGTTATCTCGCATTTCCGCCCTATTGCCGTAATGATTAGAAAGATGTTCCGAAAAACTTGATCTGCAAAATAATGACATGTTTAAAAAATTTATTATTACTTTATTTCATATTGAAAACATGTAATAATCAAAGAAATATTCCTGTTTATACTTATATTATCATTTTTAATTAATCTCTTATATATAGCATTATCATGTAACAAAATTCTTTAACGTACATATTTAAACTTATCGTGCCACAAATGGGACATTGAAATGCATCTCCGTTATCGGAGGTGGACTTGACAGCATCAGAAGCAACATTCATGGCCATTTGAGAATCATCGGTCTGTCCGTGTTGATTGAATTCGTCAGGTACTCTACACTCATTAAACATTTGTTGTGGACTATAATCTGAATTATTAGATTGGATATTATTCGAATCCTGCGAAGTTGAACTTCCAGGCGATAAGCTGCAATTTGGTGCTGAAAAAGATCCTCCACTCATAGGGGACGTTGAATTACTTGTGTAATCTCCTGGTGACATCCCCGAATCGTCGTTTTTGTCTTCAACCGATTCCTCTTTCTACGATGAAAAAAAAGAAGAAAGAAAAAATTAGCAGCTTATTTTCAATGATCGAGAAAACTCCATTGAAGACAGAAAAGCGACATTTTGTCGATTGAGTAAGGGGGAGTTTTGCGAACGATGAAGGGTGAGAGAGTGAGAAGGGTAGGTACTTATGTATGTGTGAAGGTAAGTGTACGTGAAAGGTTACTAACATAGGACAATAAAATAAGAGAAAAAGAAAAAGATAGAGAATGGGGGATTCAGACGATTACTCACCGCAGTTCTGTCTGTATTAACCCAACCGGGCGTGGTTGAGGAATGGTGGGGATTTTCATCTCTGATGATTTCTTGTTGCTGTTGCTGTTGCTGTTGCTGTTGCTGTTGTTGTTGCTGTTGTTGTTGCTGTTGTTGTTGCTGTTGCTGTTGCTGTTGATTCGACTCCCGTACGACAGATTCTGCGTTTTTGCAGTTTCCTCTCATTTTAATTTTCTACGTGAAACATAGTGAAATTCCCAATTGATTGAATATGCCTTTAAGCAACGTGTTCGAGGAAATAACTATTGAAAAATCCGTAAAATTATATCTTCGCGAGAAATATCAAGTATATCACATTCTGCGTACCACTTTTTACGTATACGACTGACAATATTAAAAAAACAAGGATGTTAGGTCAAACCCGTAGAAAATTGAATATCAGTCTACGCGAGTACTGTAAACAATGTAGATGACAAGAAGAAGAGTGAGATTTGGTATTTGTACAGATTGTACGAAGTTCTGCGAAAAAGGGTAGTGAATAACCTGAAGGCTAAACCTACGGGAGACCGTACATAATCCGTAGGTAAATTTTCAATTAAATAGCTTCAAAAAGTTTTCTACCGTACCTCTTCCTTCCTCAGGCAAGGGATACTAAGGGAAAGAAAAAGGAAGAGTAACATCGGTACGTCCGGTTGATTTATTCAACTGGAGCAACTAACGGAAACGAAAAGTAATGCTGGGTTACGTACCAGGTCGAAATATTCTGCCTTTGACTTTTACTCGAGTGTCATTGTCCTTTACATTATCTACGAAGCAGTGTCATAAATAAAATTTCGACAGCCTTTTGTGACGTTTTAAAGTAAAATAAATGTTAGAAAAAATTTTCTCCAGTACAAAATTAACATCAAATAAATCCTTGTAAAGGAACACGAAGGAATATATAATTTTTAATCGCATTTTATTTCTTTACATCGAGATATTAAGAAATAAAGAGAAAAAAAAAACGGATTAGCTTTTGTTGAGTTATCACTTCCACGACTAGAAAATTATTTTCTTTTACAAACGAAATAATAGAGATGTCGAATCGAAGGTTAAACCGAATGTCGAATTTTCGTAAATAGAGAATTTGTGGCAAAGGGACGATGTAAATGTATGCGTGAGTGCTCGAATATAATTTCAATGACTAGAATGAAGAAATGGCAACATGGGCGGAAAAGATACTAGCAAAGAGAAAGAGAGAAGAAACGAGAAAGATATAAGATATCTCCTCGGATATTTGTATAAATTAGTTGTTCTATGTCGAACTAGCGAATTAACAATATACGATTCGTATATACGACCGATGAGGAAAATATTTGCAAATGATCGTTAATATCCTTGAAAGAAAAAAAACAAAAAGAATCTTCCAAGCGTTATTTAATGTCGATCAAGTTCTTTTAATACAAAAGAGTACAATGGGCCAATATGAAATAACAGACGAATTCGCGATAGCAAATTAACTTTAAAATATTATCCATTAGAAAATTTTTACGAATGATCTTTCCGATCTAATATCCATGTACGAATGGTTCCCCATTCTTAGAAATACATATGTATATCTACATTTCTCAAGAAAAATTTAACAAAAAAAAAAGAACTGTGATAAACATCGTCGCAAACTCGTCTTATTTCAAATGGATTATAGAATACGCACGATCAAAAACAAAGTCAAAGTTAACTTAGTGAAAGACGTACTTTTGTTCTGTTTTTCTAAATGTTCTTTTGATTTCTAGACGTAGGTAACTTGAAATTTGGCGAAACAAGACGTTAAGAAGAAATTCCGTCGGATTTAGAATTCTTTAAAAAGAAATTCTTGTGATCAGATTGATGATAGTATTTTTCGGTCTAAGGATCGCAGAAAAAAATAAAACAAAAAAAAGTTAAAGAAGTAAAATACAATTACCATTCCTTTGCGATATAAAACTTGGTTTTCTTTCACTTTCGCAATAAGGGAATCCTTAATCAAAGAATTTGCTACTATTCTTCTTTCTCTCTCTTCTTCTTCTTCTTATTCTCTTTCTCCTTCTTACTTAGCACCAGCGTAGATATACAAAACGAGAGAAACACAGAGGTCATCAATTTCCCTTTGAAAATCACTATAGTAGTTTTGCCTTCGTTATATGAAATACTATTACACAGATTCGTACACAGTCACACACATAAGCACATACTCGATTTCCTTTTCTTTTCTTTACTTTTCTTCTTTACTTTCTGCTCTCTTTACTATAAGCTCGCACTTCTAAGATTGAAAGTCGAATACCGAATTATTTGAGGGTTCAGAGTTACTTTATAAGATGTGAGCTCCCTTCCCTAACGCACTTAGCTCCTCCAATCACAAGCAATCTTTACGGATTCATAGGCTCACTCGTACCTACCACACTCCGGAACGTCTTTACCCCGCCTACCCTTGCTCAGTGAACTTTTTCCGAACCGTTTACGCCCAGAATAAAAAAGAATCCGTTAAGAACGAAACATTTCATTCCAGTTACCGTTATTTTTTATGTAAAATTTCCAATAACGTATAATCCTTTTACTATTTCCAATCATACTACATACATCTCCTTCTCTTACTTTCCTATTTCTTTTTTCATATTGTTTTCACTATTTTTCATTATATTAATGTTTATTATCTACTTTTTCTTTTAATCAACTTTCGAAACTAAAAAGTTTCGTTCGATAAACTTTTTTCTTTATTGCTACGTATAAAATAATAATCTTCTATATTAATTAATTAAATAATACATACTATATATATATATTTATATATATATATATATGTATATATATATATATTTATATATATATGTATTTATATATATATATATATATATATATATATATATATATTTGCATTGTTCTTTTTATCTGTCTTTGGTTGTGTTCAAAGCTCTGTTCAAGTCTTCTGTGCTTTGAAGCTATGTCAATATAATATATTTGCATAATTGTTTTTTGATTAGAAACTAATTTATTGTCTCGAAAAATTTAACTATGACTTATCTATTTAATTAAATATAGTAATTCGCAATTTATTGGAGTTCGAGTTTTAATATATTTTTATATAATATTTTTATATGATACATACATATATATCATCGTATTTATATATTTTATTGTAAAAGAAAAGAACTAGTTGAATATATCAATTCGGTTCTAGAGATTCACATCCGTGATATAGAATCTAATGTTAGAAAATCATTGTAAATTTCAAAGGAATAAAACAAATGAAAAATATTCTCTCAATTTCAAGGATCCAAACTCATAGGATACCAAACTGATCCTATTCAGCAATAGCTATAAATCATTGTTTAATGTTTTCGACAAGGTTTTTATGTATAAAAAAATAGGGATTTCAGGTTTACGAAGAAAAAAATTGAAAAGCTGACAAAGTTTCATTAAAAAAATTTCCTTAACCCTTCCCCGGTAATCTTTCCAACAAAAGGGTCGTGTCGTATTTTGGGGCCAACTTCTCTCTCTTCTCTCTCTCTCTTTCCCACTCTCTTTCTCTCTCTCTCTCTCTCTCTTTCCCACTCTCTCTCTCTCTCTCTCTCTCTCTCTCTCTCTCTCTCTCTCTCTCTCTCTCTCTCTCATCTGTCCATTCACAACTTTTTTTTTATAATAACTAGAGGTCAACGATAATTTAATTATACTATGAAAAATCTCCAGAATTTTAATGAAATTGAAGACAATTAATATAAATATTAATATTATATACTATAACGACATTATACAAAAAATAATTTGTCTTTTTCTTTTATTCTTAGCAATCTCTATTCAGTTGAGAAGAGATATACAAAAAAAAATTGAATATTACAACATAGAAGTAGTCGTAATACTACTCAGTCTGCAAATTATTCGATCTGCTTCTAATTTAAATAATCTACAAATATTTTTCGATATCGTTACTTTCGAAGATAAAAGAAAAATTTTTTTTGAGTTACACAAATTATGTTTTTACATGTATAAATTCCTTTCAGAAAATTTCAGAAAATTTACGATCTTCCTCTCCTAGTTAGTTTTTTTTTATAGCTGGTTGACTTTTAGAAAATAAATACTCTAACAGCCTTAGTAACAGGGTTATGACATTTAAAGTACCCATAAAGAAAGTTGGTTTTCTATTTTCTAAAAATTTATTGCTATTCATATTTTTTGATTAATGAGTAACTGTCCTTCGTAAGATTATAAAACGACAATCCATTTTTTTAATTCGTTCATATAACGTTTCATTTTTTATTTAGAAATATTTAAAAATGCACAAATAAAAATTAAAAAGAATAACGTTCAATTTAAATACAATGAGTTCTAAGTTTCCAGTCTACATCTCAAAATGAATTCTGCATTTCTAATCTAAAAAATCGTCGAACTCGAATAAGCATTGCGATTTAATTATTTAAATAAGTCATAGTTAAATTTTTCGGGAAAGAATTATGCAAATATATGAAGAACAACGATGCATCTTCGAAGCATAGATAGCTTAGCTTTGAACATAGCGAAAGAGAAATAAAAAGAAGTAGACGCATAGCACGCGACGGAGTCAACAAAGTTACCACACAATGATCGACAGTATGTACCTTTTTTACCTGTTGAGTAATAGAAAAGAATAGGTAGGAAAAAAATATCTAGTAAGTGGTACTAGAGAAAAGATTTTGGTACAAAACCACTCGTTAAACGCTATCTGAATCTTGATTATAAGGACCATCCGTACATCAGGACCCTCTTTTTAGCTAGCGTTCATTTTTTTCTTTTTCGTTTTTCTTTTTCTCTCTTCGATGTTTTCAAAACCTTCAACTCGAAATTCACACCATTCTCACTTCAATTTTTTTTTAAGCTTTCACCTGATCTTTTTCTGATGATCTCCTCATACTTTCTTTTTCCTTTAACCATATTTCAGGTAGTAAAACTAATACTAGGATTATGATATGATAAATGACGTCAAGTAAAAACTAGAATTTTTATATAACGATTTTTCAAAATA
This sequence comes from Vespa velutina, assembly GCF_912470025.1. Classification (NCBI taxonomy): domain Eukaryota; kingdom Metazoa; phylum Arthropoda; class Insecta; order Hymenoptera; family Vespidae; genus Vespa; species Vespa velutina. The sequence goes on along the minus strand of NC_062197.1, from coordinate 7,433,117 downwards.
TATTATAAGAAAAGAAGCGAGATTAAAAAAACTTAGGTATAATTGTATTAATTAATTATCTTTTTTTATGTAGAAAAGAATTCTTAAAAATTTTACGGTTAATATTTCATGACCTTTTAAAGTAAACATTTATTCTTCTTCAACCCTATGATATAACTCTGTTACTATAGTTCTATGGATAACCTACCGATGGGATTCAAATACCCCATAGAATTTATGCGTTTATTATTTTTCCTTTCTGTATTATTTATGACTATAATTCGTAACAAATCATTTCTAGTACACAATTATTTATTTATTACTAATTCACAATTATATTTCAAATGAATTAAATTTATAATCATATTTACTTACTATCACTACTTTTTTTATTACCTGTTTATTACTTCCAAATCCAATTAGCAATTCCATTCAACATAACATGTTCATTCTCTTGAAAGTTAGTAATGTGGATTAGAAAGTTATTAAGAAATATTGCATTATTAGTTTTTAATCATAACAAATATTTCACAATAATTATATTAAAATAAATCTCGTTTTTTTCCATCGTTTAGTTAAAAATTCTTCTTTATGTAAAAAATAAGAAAGGTTTCTAAAAAAAAAACATAGATTTTAATCATTATGCTTTCAGCACTTTCAGTGTAAAAAAAAAAGAAAAAAAATACGTAATAAGACACATAAAACAATTATACATTGTAACTATAATGTGTTGTACTTTTCCAACGCTATTTCTTAAAAAGAAAATTTTTTCTTGCACATATATAATACTTTGTTTATATTGAATTTTTAGTGGCTGGCAGTATAGTGACTTAAAACAAAGAAAGAAAAAATAGATAGGACATCGAAAAAAGAAATTAAGGTCAGTCGTTTAAAATGAATCATCCAATATCGAAGAAGTTAAGAATCTCCGAATAAATCGAGATAACGCACGGACGATGTACGCATTTACTTGTTTTACTTCATTTGTTGTCAAATAATCGTTAAAAGTTCAGAGTATATGTTTAAAAGATATAATGTCAATCGATGTATTAGGGATGCAAACGAAAGTGAACATGATAATAAGAGAGATAAAAAAAACTAGCAATATAGATAGATAGAAAAGCAATTTGCTTTAAAAAGATTGTTTTCTATAGAAGAAATACCAATAGGCTCTTTTTTTCTTTCATTGTTTAAAATGTTATATACATACATACATATATATATATATATATATATATATATTAATATATATTTCTTTCATTCTCTCAAACGAGTTAATCGAAATCACATACATACAAACATACATGCATATATATGTATATATATATATATATATATATATATATATATATATATATATATTTATATTTATATATATATATATATATATACATTTATTTATTTATTCATATAAATACATATGTATTAATTTGTATAATTATTTATTTATTTAAAATTAATTATATATTAATTTGTTTATTAAGAAAAAAGAATCAAATTATATGATGTATTGAACAAGTTTTTTCGAACTTCACAAAGATCGGTTCCACTTTTAACATTCTACTTCTAATTATCGAACAGGCACGATCTATAAAGATAAAATCAGCTTGCCAAAATAACTCGTTGGTTTAACGCTTTTTCCGTCTTCGACCGTATATGTATAGGGTGGAAGAGAAAAATATTTTTCTGACAAAACTCGTGGTGAGTCTCTCGTCGATGGTGCGGAAGGGGTTAAAACGCAGCTGTTTAAACGTCACCGTAGTACTCCACACACCCACATGGAACGAACATATAAGAATAGGTTTTTCTGGAATTCTCAGGTAGCGAAATGTATTGGAAAAGTTTTTTTCCAAAATTCTCGCATCCTGCATTAATTTTTCACGGATTACAGAGTATCACAAAAAAAAACTATTTTTTTTTATCAATCTTGCATATGAAACGTCATTGACAATTTTCCTTTAATTATGTAATTTATATTGTTATATCGAAAAATAAGTATCACATGTGATCCATATGAACAATGAGTCCAAGCATCCAAAAATGCAAAAGGGGGCTAGAAATGCTCACCCTCGCTACTCCGCCCCTTACCAATGATGGCGGATAAATAACAAGGCTCGCCATCGAAAATATCTATTCTTATTCGATCTCTATCGAAAAATATAACATTGTTGAATTAAAAAATGGTCGTTAATTTAAGAAATATTGATACATTTACAAATCCCCGTAGTTTATTTCAATTAACATTGACAAAATGTTAATCCAAATTAAGTACACAATTTTTCAAATAAAATTACTCGTTAATGTTTAATCCTCCTATATGTCTAAAAGAACATTAAAGTTATCTTCACAAATATGATGAAATTCTAACAAAAACAGTGATACTTACACAGTTTCTAATTTTTCAAATAATCAAGAAGAAAACGATACATGTAGAAAGAAAAAAGATTAAGGAAGAAAAAAAATGTCAAATTCAAAGTACATCTCATACTACCATTGGAAACGAAACGCTCCGTTGGTTTCTCCAAAGGACACGTTGATCAACGAGGAATCCAATTTTTACTTGGGAGCAACGGTCCAGGGATGGAAAAAAGTATTCATCGGAATCTATAGAAAACTTTGGAACGATAGCCACTGGTGTCGATATGGGGATATTGGTGGCCTGCAGATCAAGCTCGAGCGCACAAATGGCGCCCCTCTATAAGGACAAACAACTGACAGCTGACCCACGCTCGTGCTGGGTTGACCCATACTTATGGTTCATCTGCAGACGTTACCCCAATGCGTTTTTTTCCTCTCACAATCAGAAGGTATAATGACTCCAGTGGACTTTAAATTCCCTCTCTCTTTCTCACTCTCTCTCTCTCTCTTTCTCCTTCTATCTCTTTCTCTCTCTCTCTCCTCTCTCTTTATCAACGGAAATGATAAGAACATTTTATTGAATTAGATCCTACCGATCGAACGCGATAAATCTTAGGATTATGAAGGAAATAATGTAACGACGATGCAATCGTGATATCGTTAGTGGATTTAAGAGAAAAGAATAGCCACTCTACCGAGGGTGAAAAAAGCGGAAAAGAAAACGAAGAACTGTCTATATTCAGTGGACGGAACGATTCCGCGATTTGCCGAGTTTTTCTTTCGCAGACCCCTTGGATTCGACCTTCATCCCTACCCATCGGCTTTTCTTCCCTTTCTCCTGAGAGCTCTTTTTATGTAGCGGACGACTCAGAGAGAAATAGAAAGAAAAAAAAAAGAGAGAAAAAGGGAGGGAAAGAACGAAGGGTCCCTCGAAGGTTTGGCTCGCTTTTTCGAAGCGCGTGGCAGCATCGACACTCGCATACGCTTATAATAAACACGCACGGGGGATCGTTAGTCGACTGTCAAGGCCTTACGCTAGATCTGTTCTTGCCTACGTCTGTGTATCTATATATGTGAATACTTACGCATGTAGGTAAGGTTGCGCCATGGAGAAAAAAAAGAGAAAAAACTACTCTCAATAAGTTGAAAAGACTCTTCACATCTCAAACAGATTATTCTAGGGGATAGAAACAGGTTTATAAAAAATAAAAAAATAAAAAGGTGTTCTCTATAAAAAGATGAAGAAAAAAGTATCTATCTTGTAAGAAAAAAAATTAAAGAAGTGACGGTGAAACGAATTTGCTAAGGGTCCATTAAACAAGCGTACAGATTACGTATAAAAGATAAATAATATTAATTATATGTAGATGTCAGTTTATAGATGAGATCCATTCCGTACTTACTTAATATTGTTGCGAACTCGAAACTCGCACGAGGCGTCGTTTCAACTCCATTTCTGAAAATCGCAAAATATCGCGAGATCAAACTCGATAAATAAGAAGGCTGTTGGGGTCACTATGCCATGGGAGGGGTCAGCCATTGAACAATACCGGGTGCACGGCCTTTTCACCCCTAGGTTAATATGCGGGAGACTAAACATTGCTACTGGACAATACAAGATTTATAGATCAGCACATACGTGACCATTGTCCAGAGAATTCGTTCCCTGGCTAAAAGAGATTTTCGAAAACGGTCGATGCAGCCGTCTTGGTTCATCGATGACGTCCATTCGCAATGTCCACCGCCGAGTCGGATTCGCGAAGCCGGATTCGTTCTCTCTACATAAGAGAGGAAAAGACACGGCAATCGGAACCCCATGACCATTTTCTAGAAGAGAAAGGACGGTTTTCTCGCGGCACCCTTCTTTCCACCCTGTCTTAATGACTCTCTCGTTCACTCACCCTCTCTCTTTCTCTTTGCCATTGGTCCAGTCAACGACTGAACGTTATCGAGTTTTTCACAATCATAGAGAAAAATGTAATCGGCTTTATGCATGATTCTTTTCATTGTCCTTAGCTTCACAGAAAAATATTTTCTTGAACGAACGATCATTAGATATACACTCATGATTTCACGGAAGATAATAGAGAAAACAAAAGATACATGGAAGGTAGATTTAATCGAAATCAAACTCAATCGCAATTTCATGGAATGGAATATCTTTTTCTGAAAAAAAAAAAAAAAAAAAAAAAAAAAAAAAAATAGGCAACGTATTCGGTTTTCGTTTTGCGGAACAAGGAAGCTGATTTTTCTACGGACCACCGCGCCGGCCCGATCATTTTCATTTATAGACTTTTTTGTATCGGCTCCCGAGGGGCAAGTCCGTCCTTGAAGGGCGGAGCGTGAGGGGTCGAAGCACCCTTCTGCATTGCCGCCACCCTCTGTTGGAGTGCTCGAAGAGAGACGGGGTTAAGGGGTCATTGTCGAACTAGAGTGTGAGAGTAAGAGAGATACAGATAGAGATAGAGATAAAGAGAAAGAGGGAGAGAGAGGGAGAGAGAGAGAGAGAAGGAGTAAGAGAGAAAATAGAGAGTGAAAAAGGGAGAGTGAGAGGGAGAAAGGGAAAGCGATAGAGAAAGAGAAAGCGATAGAGAAGGAGACAGAGAGAGAGAGAGAGAGAGAGAGAAAGAAAGAGAGAGAGAATGAACAAGAGGGTGCGTTGCACGGTGGCCGGAGCGCACGCGTTAATTCTGGCCACTTTTCAACCGTCGTGACCTTACTGGATTTTTTCTTTCCCTCTTCCACAAATTCTCCTTCTTCGCCTTCGTTTTCTCCTTTCTATCTCTCTCTCTCTCTCTGTCTCTCTCGGTCTCTCTCTGTGTCTCTCTCTGTCTCTGTCTCTTTTTATTTATTTTTCTCTTTCGCTCGCTCTTTTTCATTCTTTTTTTCTTCTTTTTCTCCTTTTTTTCTTTCTTTTTCTTTTTTTTTTCTTTTTCTTCTTTGTTACCTACCTACGTCGACACACGATACGACCCCAAATGCGCGCGTGTTCCGATGATTTCCGTTTTCCGCCTCAGCTGCACGTCGTCGGCCCTATTTATAGAGACGTTTTACGTACGCATTCACGATTTTACAAGGAACGCGGAACTTCACGGACTCGACGCACACTGCCATTTCATTTTTCTGGAAAATCTCGTGCTTACATATGCACCTCAGTATACGTACATACATCACACAAACGAACGAACAGATTTTCTCACGTGTTCATCCAACTTTCACATAGTTTCCTTGTTGGCCCTTTTAAGATTCGTCGACTCAGAAGGGTTTTAATTATTTTTAAATAATAATCGAAATTTAAAACTCGTTAACTCATAATTACGTACGATAATTTTGATAATGATAATCAAAGTTTCGTATGCATTTATCGATATTTCCAATGCAAAATAGATGCTTAATATCTTTTCATAAAAAACTTATGTGGGTTGACAATGACTTTTCAAACGATCGATCGATCGTAGGATGTGTGAATGCCAGCTGGAAATTTTCTTTCATAAGATTTCCCTTACTTCACGATGCAACCTTTTTGATTTGTTGCAGATTCATCGAGTCAAACCGCGTTTAAACGCTGTTTAAAAGGAACACATTTCCAAAATATTGAGGACATACCTTTTGAGAGTATCTTTTTAATATACTTCGTTCCCACCCACTCCCTCCGTACTACTGTCGTTTGAAAAAAAAAGAAACGCTTGCAAATATTCGCCTCTAAGAAGCGAGCTACTTTTTAAAAAAGATTTCGAACATTACGATATTGTAATGATAAACAAATTTATATTCAGCTATATTAAATATCATACACGAGCTATTATATCCCTTCTTTAAATGTGAAGCTTTTTCAATGGGGAAGACCTGTTGAAGGTAGAGAAGTTGAAAACATTTTTTTATCTACGATACTCGAGCTCCTATTACAAGCCACTTACACAATGCGTATCAACCTGTCGAGTGAAGGGGAGTTTTTTTCCTATCGGTCCTATTAGGTACGCCTCTATATAGGGGAAGGGTGTGTAAAGCCCCGCGATTTCGTCGACTTTTTATACCCGATTAAAAAAAAGCTGTTTAGCTCGAGGGGGAAAAGCAGGTGAATATCTACCTGCGAGATTCACGCTGCGAGTCTTCGTAATCAATTTAAATACATACGTGATAATCATACATAGATATCTTTCCATTTTGATAGAATATAAAATTAAGTAACCAAATGCAATTAAATATTTTTCCATTTTAGAAAATTTTTTTCTAATCATGAAAAAAATTACAAGAAGTAAAAAGTAAGAGTTCTCCCTGTAACCGTTTAATATTTTCATCTCTCCTTCAAAACTAGTAATTTTTTCTAACATTTTCACAATATCCGAAAGGTTTGGAGAAGAACTTCTCTTCGGTCTAGATTTTTTTCTTACGCATCAAGAAAGAAACGGTAAGCATCAGTTTTTCTATGGATTCTAAAGCGAATAGAGGAAACGTTGCACGTGAAGAATCTTTTTTTCTTCTTTTTGAAGAGAACTGTACGAAAGAGGGAGTCAAGCAAGAAATTATTTTAGCGCTTTGCAAAAGCATCTTTTACGAGATGTAGATAAAAAGTACTTTTGACAAACAATTCAAGTCCCTGAATACTTTCCTTTAGTGAAAGCATCGCCGAAAGAAAGGGTTGAAAAAGTTCTCAGGTATACGTACTAATCTCTCGAGGAAGAACGCGCTTTTTCTTCTTTTTATCTCTCTCTCTCTCTTTCTCTCATTCTCTCTCTCTCCCTTCTCTCTCTCTTTTTTTATCCACCCACTGTTCAATTCGCTGAAAAAAATCACCGCGCCAACCCACCATCCGCTTTCTCGTTCGTTTTTTTAATAATCCCTGTGCAACGCTTTACGAAGGTCCCGTTTTTATTGCATGGATTGTTATCCTTTTTTTTTTCACATGGAAAATGCATTCCGTTGGTAACCGCTCAAAGACTTGAAATTATTTTATTTTCTAAGCTTTTTTTTGTTAACTACGTGTATTATCTTTAGAGTGACGAAAAACAAACGATGAAAAAAAACGACAAAAAATAAGCCACAAAAAAATAAACATGGAAAATATTTTTTAACGCACGTTTTTTTATGTGCAATTCGTATCCACTTAAACATATAGATAAAATAAAATTAAAAAATAAATCATGGGAAATTTATGAGAAATCAAACGCCGTAAAATCACGTAATCGAGAGCACGTTGCCCGTCGCAACCGTACCCACTTCTCCCAAACCAAAACGTCACCACCCTTCTACAACCGAACCTTCATAAACACATACATATATGTATATATATATATAAATATATATATATATATATATATATATATATATATATATATATACATATGATAAAGAATGTATTCATTATCATTGTCATTACTAAGAAACTAGTAAACAATAAATTTATTAATAAAATGGTCAACGAGATAACGACGATCGACCATTATTTTTATATACTAAACATATTTATCAAATCGACATGTATACTTCATCCCTTTTATTTACGAAAATTCATTTTTGAATAGATCAAAGGGAAATCATATCTGCGCATTTGTTTGTTTTGTTATTTATTTGTTTGTTTTGTTATTTATTTGTTTGTTTTTTATTTATTTGTTTGTGTGTGTGTGTGTGTGTGCGCGCGTGTGTGCGTGTGAGTGCGTGTATAAATGCATTTCATGTATATACGTATAAGCATATATCCAATATATAATATTCGTTTAAAAATTTGTCAATCGATATAAAAAGAAATAATTTTCAATAGGAAAAACTACAAGATACGAATATGAACCGTAATATGATCTTTCTGTATTCTTTTTAGAATAAGCGATTTCGATAAAATAAGGAAAAACAAAATTGAAAGAAGAAAATAAAAAAAAATAAGTTTGACGTGTATTATACCTTTTAACGTGCTTTTATCATGTAACTTCATTTTTAAAGAAATTGTTATCTGATAATACAGAAAAGTAACGAATATAAACGAGAATATTATAATAATCATTTTATATTGTTTCGTATGAATGAGTTCATACATTCGATATTCGCAAGACTAATATTAAACAAAACATTTCAAATGTCAAAATTTTCCAAACATCGAAATAAATATGACGAAATAAAATCAAAGAGAAAATTTTTTTTTAAGATTTATATCTATGGAAAAAAATAAACCAAATATTTTTTTATTTTTCTAAGTAGAAACTTTTATTTTTGTAAATAGAAATGTCTACGTTCCGCAAGAAAAATATGATCAAAAAAACTTATGCCGTAAAGGATCCTTTTGAATCTTAATCCAAAGTAGGAAATAGATATATATTATATATATATATATATATATATATATATATATATATATATATATATATATTATGATTAAATTTTAGTCATACACGAAATATATTTTAGGAACGTTTATATACTAATCAAAATGCTATATCTTTACAATCTATTTTCTTTTGACAATTGTTATCGTCACTTTTCAAAATAATACGAGTTCATACGAAACTTTGATGTGAATACGAGGTAATTTCTAAAATAAGTAATATATTTTATAAAATGTTTTAATGAAAGAAAGAGAAAATGAATATTCTATACTTTTGTACTACACATGATTATTATAATTACAAAAGAAAAAAATATATTCATATTTATAGATTCTATGCATATCTTTAGCATATAAAAATTTTTGAATCTATATACATACATATATATCTGTTTTGAATTTAAGGAAGCAGTTGGTAAAGGATAGCCATTGGAATAACATTGAAAAGGTCATCAAAAATATGACGCTCGCAAAAAAAATAAATAAAAAACACTAGTTTTTCCGTTGTTTCAATTTAATGTAATTTATTTAAGAAAAATTAGCGTGAAGGTACGATTTTTCAAACAGATTACGCAAATATAATAGTATAAAAATGTGTAGTGCGTCTTGGTATCGCTAGTCGTATCGTTGAAGAAAAACAGTAGCCTTCTCGCGCTGTTCGTTGGTGTCGTATTTGGAGTCTTGTCGTTGATCCTATCATCACGTTTTCGTTACTAGACGCTCCAAAATTTGCGATCTCACGTACTTCCATGTTAAGTTTACTGTTTATCTTACGACTCTGACGAAATTACGAGAACTGTGAAATTCTCTCGCCTCTCGGTAACGTATCTTCTTTACGAGCGAGAAAATCTCGCGGTATTTTTCCATGCGAATCGACAACAATAAAATCTCGACACAGTCATAGAATGAATAAAGTTATGTATTCATATTAAATTTTTCTATGCTCGAATTGCCGGATATGGCTGTGAATGGAAGAAAAATTCTAAGATCTTCCATCTATCGGAAATAAAAAAAGAGCGCAATATCCGTATACGAACAAATTAATATTTAGAACCATGTCAGTACGTTTTCAGATTTCATAGTATTAGGATCTACGAAAAATTGTAGAAATGTCAATAACTGGAGTATTCGCTGAGCTGAAACCTAAAAAAGGATCTGATTATTATATCTAAGATAATATGAAAAGAAAATATGCTTGTTAGATATGAAATTACGTACCTGTTGCGATGATACATAATCGTTCGTCAAATCGATATTGTCATTAAATGCAGTGAGATCGAAAGATTATATCATCATTTAGAAAAAATGTATTGAACTTTGAAAAATCGTGCTTCGAATAATGTTAAAGATAGAAACATAAAATACCGGTTATATGGTACATTTAACACATGGTATTATCCATGTTATCATCGATACTCTCTAGAAAATCTTTCAGAATATGCGATAACGTATAAATCGAGTCAAGACACTAATCGCTATGAGCACTTTCCCGATGCGCGTGTTGTTCACTGGTTTCCGTTATAAATGGGATCCATAATAGTACTTTTTCGAAGCATCAGTTCTTGTTACATAAAACGTAAAACGTATGGAGTTGCCTTACTATACTCGATGTAATTTTGATTGATTAAAAAAGATCATTTAAAGAAATCTAACCTGACGTATGACCTGTTAATGTTACTGCAAACATTTGCGTTTCATTTGAAAACGTAATTTTCTGTCGACAAACTATATCTAATAATGTTTGATTGTTAGGTATTATATATCACCGTAGGTTGTTGAAGTCAATTTTGTGGCAATATCGCACCGAATGATGGACTACACTGAGATATATTTGCTAAAAGATAAAAACAATCCGTTTACGTATATTAAAGAACAAGTAGAATATGAAAGATATATAGATAAAGAGAATGAAAGACATTGAAGAGACACACGGATTCTAGGATTGATCCATGAAGTGGTGGTTGATGATTTATAAAATATAAATCTCTACTTCTGATGTTAGCATTTACTCCCATTCATCCGATATAAGGCCTAAAGTATCGCCAGCAGCCGAAAACTTTTCATTCTACACCTGAGCGAGTACTTGAGCAACATTCTGAACTGCAATAGTTTTTCGTAGATCTTTCCATGCTGTGGTTAGCATCAGACAGCTAAAATATGAGGTCAACGAGAAATTTATTGAAAAAGAACTTTTCTCTCTCTCTATTTCTCTCTCTCTCTCTCTCTGTCTATCTTTCTACCTAACTCTCCTTCTCTTTTACGTTCTACCTCACTTGCATCCTTTCTGCGCATCCTTCTCTATCGTACGCGTCACGGAAAGAACGAAGGCGCGTCACGATACGTAAGTACATGGTTACTCCTATGTAATAATCTCGTTCTAAAAATAATTCTATTCAAAAGACACGAAAAGGGGTAACAACGAACCCCATGACTGATAACTATATAAGTTTTAATGCGAGTCGCTTACACTTTCATTTCGAGGCGAGAAACTAAACCCGTTTTATGAGTAAAAAGCACTTTCAGCTAATAGTTTTCTAAGCAAATACGTAGCAAATTCCTCCTCCATCGAAACTCACTCCTCCTTCAAATTAAAGAACTCTTACATTTCCAAACATAATAGACCTATAGAAAAGAAATGAAATATATATATATATATATATATATAGAGAGAGAGAGAGAGAGAGAGAAGAGAGAGAGAGAAAGAGAGAGCATACCTTGAAATGGCGAACGACTTTTTATAAAAAAACTTTGTGTAGTTCATTAAAGATGACGTTTAACTTTGAAAACAACATTTAATAATTTTCTATTTTTAACCGTTTAAATAATAAAAACCGTCCTATTTTTTCTCACACTTTTTTTTTAGTCATGAAATAAAGCTCCTGCATGATCTCCCGTATCGAATTTACAATAAAAATAGCGTACGAATTTTCAATAAAAGTTTATTTAAAAATACACGAAAATCAGGGCTTGATCTCGTGGACAGGGTAATCCGATCTCACAGAGGAGAGTTATTCGTAATTTTAATTCAAAAAAATCATCCTGTATATGCAGATCAATTGAAAATTTATTCCGATCACAATTTAATAACCAACCATACAATACAAAAAAAATTAGCCTTAAATCCCTTTCGCATTTTTGAGAGATAATATCTGACAAAGACATGTCCGTGACAATGTCGTATGACGATAAATTGTTGATTCGATTATAGTTAACTGACGATGCACATACACACATATATACATATTCTATCGCATCCGTGTCGAACAAGAAATGTTTTGCCGAAATGAATGCAGCACAATCGTTAGATCTCTATAAAAATGCTTTAAAAAGCATTAACATGAATACAGTCATGTATAATTTAGATAAACATTAATTAATAATCGTTTAACTAAGAAAATTAATTAGATAAAAACTCGTTGTCTAATACTAAAGTGAGATAAATAAAACTGCAAATGTGAAAATGATAAAAATAAATAAATAAATAAATAAAAATTAAAAAGAAAAAAAAAGAACAAGATGAAAAATTGGACTCGTAATCAGTTTGGCGATCACCGGTGTGTTAAGATCTAAAATGATCTATAGAGAACCGTGTCGCGTTTGCATTCACGGTTCATTGGTTTAGGATATTTTTATGTTAAAGCTACGATAGAAACTAACATAAGAGTGAAAAATAAAAGTTACTCTCACTAGAATTGGTTATCTAGTAAGCCTCGCTGCTTCAATATAAACACTTCCATTACAAAACAATATATATCTACGCCCCTCTCTCAACACTCTCTCTCTCCTCTCTCTCTCTCTCTCTCTCTCTCTCTCTCTCTCTCTCTCTCTTTCGTATTCTTACAAAGTATTTACGTTTATATTAGAACTATGATAAATGATAAAAGCAGTTGAAAGTGTAGAAAAAAGCATAGAAATACATTCTATTGTCTTATAATGAAAGTATTTATATTTAAATAACGAACAGAATATAGCTTACTCGATGACCAATAATAAGAAAAAAAGCGAAAATCAAATATTATTTTTTCTTTCGCTATTATCGCCGTTCTTATCGTTGATATATACATAATCTTAATAAGATAATGGATATGGATAAATTTATAAATAATAAATTAGAATAATTAAAAAAGAAACGTTATTGAATAATAAAAGAAAAATTATTGAATCTTCTTTATGAATTTAAAAAAATCCAAATAACCATAACAGTTTTAGATAAGTTTTTATGGGATAGAGTAGCATTTTATATATATATATATATATGTATGTATATATATATATATATATATATATATATATATATATGTAGGTACTCTTCCTCTCATTCAATTCACAGTACTTTCCCTTAAGGACTACATACCACTATAGAGTATATTTAAAAAATAAAAAAAAAAGAAAAAAGAATTAGTTCACCTTTGCGAACCCTTAAACAACTTTGTAACTATAGTATTATCACAGCTCTACTACATAACATAGTAAAGAAAGATATATTTGAACTTCTATCACAGCTTCCACATAAACATATCCTTACCAGTCAACTCAAAGTTTGAACTTTGAAGCTTGCTACTTCTTTATGTCGTGGACGATATGGTTTGTTACTACTTTTCAGGAGAGAACGCTATATTTCTAGTAAGTCGGACTTATGATAATATATACTCACGAAGCCAAAACAATAACGTTGCTTTCGATACATCATCAAGTTTTAACATTCGCTACGAGTGGAACTTGCTTACCTATTTCCGAAAGGAAACAACGCCACCTGTGTATTAGAATGTTAATCAGATGACAGATCGGTATCATTCAGATCGACAGTAGATATCATATAACCAAATAATTACAAAATACGCCAAGAAATCTCTTATTACTACGAAAATAATATAGCGGCGTTGTCACCATCATTGTCTCTTCATCGTTCTACAAAACGTTATAATATCGTAGTTCTATTGCAAATATAACCGTGACCATTACGGATCTCTTTTCAGTGACTACACATGCTTAAAGACCAGCGGACATTAATGATCCAAATCTTTTCTCGAGTTATATTGTTCAGCCAATATTCATGTTCACGATAAATTCTTGTTAATTTAATTATTTTGATAAAATGATAAAATCCGAAAATCCTTAAATATCAATATCGTCGTTAGTGAAGTGCAAAGATCCAATTTATATTACAAATATATAATTGAAAATCGCACAAATATAAGAGTAAGTGACCGCCACAAATGTATCCGTAATAATCCACATCCATCGTGTATATAAATATATTAATGAAAAATTATTTCGCTAATAATTTCAGAATAATATAGTATTTGCATAGATCCGTTTGAAATATTATTTGAGTTCACAATAGATTTCAATCACGATCAATACTATTAAATGTATAATATTCTTTTTCAGAACTTTTCAATATGAGAAGTTTACGGAAATTCACAAACTATAGTAGATGATAATTTGATCCGACTAATCAGACATTTATTTTACATTATTATGAAATAATGTAAATGATGTTTGAATGTCTTTAAAAAAAAAGAAGAAAAGAAAAAAATCATTCTCCAAAAACAGATTGTACGAATTTCTCTAAGAACAGAACAGCGAATAATCTGAGAACTTAAAGTACCATTACTAATATATAACGCGTAGTCTTAAGTTAAGTCATTTCAAACCAATTTTCTGTTGTTTATTTTTCTTTCTATTTCTTTATTTTTCACAGATTAAAAGGGATAACAAGAAAAAAAAAACAAGAAGAACGACGTTGATAGGTCCAGTTAATGTATTCAAGTGAAGCAACGAACGGAAATGAAAAGTAATCCTGAATTCGTTGCAAAGTGACGACATAAAAGTATGCGTAAGTGCTCGAATTAATATTTCAATGACTCGAATGAAAGAATAGAAATACGCGCGTAATAATGCACGCGGCAAAGAGAAAGAAAGAAAAAAGAAAGAAAGACAAAGGAAGATGTCTCATCGGATATTCAAATGATTTAGTTGTACTTATATCGAAGTAACAAATTGAAAATAAACCTTATGCGTATAATAAGAAAAAAAATTCTAAATAATCGTTACAGTCTATATATATACATATAAAAACAACCAAGATGATTTTGAGATCGGTCAAATTTCCGATATGTAAAAGAAATATAATAGACGAATTCGTTGAAAGACGAATTAATTCGAATATATCCAACTAGAAAACTTTTTTTATAGAAATGATCGTTATCATCTAATGTCCTCGTACAAAGGATTCCTAATACAAATATTCATATATATATATATATATATATATATATATATATATATATATATATATATATATATATACGAATAATATACACATATATATAAATATCTCACATATATATGTGTCTACGTTTCTTAACAGAGATTAAATAACAAAGAGCTTTAGTAAACATGGTCATAAACTCATCTTATTTCAAATAGATTATAAACACGCACGATCAAAAACAAAGTCAAAGTTCATTTCGCGAATAACGTACTCGTGCTTTATTATTCTAAACGTTCCTTTGATTTCCATACGTAAATAATTTGAAACTGGAACGAAACATTAGAAATAAATTTAGTAGAATTTTGAATTTTTTTAAATGAAATTCATTCGGTCGACTTGATCGGCACACTTTTCGTGCCAAGGTTCGAAAAGAAAAATGGAGACAAAAAAATGGAAAAGAGTAGAAAGTACACACGCTGTTTCTTCGTAATGTATGCTACTCCTTTTAAAAAGTAAAAATCTTCGTGATGTAGAAATTTTTGATCGAAGGATCTAATGTTAAAATCTTTCTCTCTCTCTCTCTCTTTCTTTTGTTCTCCTTCTTTTCCTTCTTCTTCCTTGACACGAAAATACATATACAATAGCAGAACAACCAAAGGTCATGAAATATTCCTTTAATAAGCACAACAATAGTTTAGGCTTCTGCATTTGAAATACGCAGATCTTTACTGATCTTTCCTCTTTCGGCTTCTCTTCTCTTTACTTTATGTTTTGAAGATTGAAACTTGACAAACTAATTTCTAAAATATAATACAAAATTTTTTTACAAATTGAATTTACTTTACAAATTGCTGGCTCCATTTTCTAACATATTTAGAATCCATTTGTAGGGCTAACAATCTTTAAGAATTTGTAGGCTCGTTCATATTCATTGTTAATAATTTCTTTTCCCAACTTCCACATCCTCTGTAAACTTTTCACGAATTGTTTCCACTCTGAGTAAGAAAAAATAGGTTAAAAACGAATTGTATTACTTCATAAATACTTAACAATACATAGACCTTTCCTATCTTCTAACCATACCATATTTACTATACTTTACTGCTTACTTATTTTTTCCTTTCTATTCTTCTGTATATTTTCTCCATTAATTTTACGTTTCATTTTTTAGCCATCCTTAAAATAAGTTTCTTTCGATGGATTTTTTTCATGACCTTTGCTATGTAAGAAAAAATATTATTAAAATATATATTAAAGAATTTCATATAAAAAATTTCATAATAATGATTTAATATATAATTTAATATAACTTGGTTCGAATGATTTACATTCACAAAAGAAAAAATCCAAATAGAAATAATATCAAAAGAATAAAATTAACAAATATTCTCTCCAATTAAAAAATTTTAAACAGGATTATTACAATAAGAGTGATAAATCATTTTTTAATCCTAAAAATCTTTATGGGGATTCATTTTTTCTTATCTATTTGTCCGTACAAATAACCACTGGTATTAAAGAAACACCTGGGATTAAGAAAACCGATGGTGAAAAGACGAGAAAGCTACGATAAATCGAAAGAAAGTCATTTCTTTTTTCCACATTAATAAATAACTAATTATTTCCATTGCGTCTTAATAACTTTCTAGGAGGTCATATTGTCATTAGCGTGTAATACATCACACGTAATTCATCGCATCGTAATACAAAAATGTTGTTTCACGTAAATGTAAACGCATAAACATCTTTGCAATCTTCTTTAATATCGCAATCGCGTTTTAATAACTCGATGTGTTTCTACAGTTGATTAACGAAAGTTTCCGATGAACTAGGAGTACAGGAATATGGATGTTAGGTGACTTGATCTTGATACCATAAAATATTTCAACAGTGAAAATTCTTCAATCTTGTCTTAACGTAATCGTGATCGATTAAAGGGAAACGTATTTATAGGAAATTTAACATTTGAAAAAACAAAAATTTCTTCGTAATTCTATATACCTGCTATTAATACTACTACGAATTATAATTGCTAATCCTAAGAATTATAGCTACAAATACATTTTCCTGGAAATTGATGTATTTCTGATAGAAAAGAACATGAAAATTAAACAGTACAGAAAATTATTAATTTAGAAATTATTCGAGCAATCCATAGACATACACAATATCGTCATAATAAATAATATCATTAGCATAATATCGCAATAAAATGCTTGGTCGGAGAGACGGAATTAGTACAAAATATTAAAAACTCAAGCACATTAAGTTATATAAATAAAAAATATGCTCCCTAGTTCGGTGAAAAGTAAAAAAAAAGATAAATAAAAGAAATAATAATTTATTGTCAGAACATATTATAAAAAGTCTTAATTTTGTATGCCAGTTTTTACAACTTTAAATTTAAATTTATTTCAAACGATTAATAATAACATACATTGTCTTTATGATAGTTCCTATTCTATTAACTATCATTCTACATATTAGCTGAAATCACTCGTGACTAGACAGAATAACCGTCAAGTTATTTCCACGAATTCGAGAGGCATAACAAATATAATGTTAAAAAACATGGAAAAATTATTTCTTTATAAAAATTTGTTTTCTTTTTTCATTTTCATAATTTTATAATTCAATATATACAGTATACTATTTAAACGAATATAATAGTACGTGTAATAATAATTTGAGGGAGTAAAGTATTTTAAGAAAGTACTTTAATTTATCTATATGTTTAAAAGGAATACACACTATCGGTAGATTTATATTTACATTCATTAGAAATGTATTTATATAACATTGCCAGACTTTATATTACAATATGAACAAATAATGTATCACCATTTAACTTAATCGCAAATTTCGGAAACGACCACCTGAAATATGATGGACATTGATATTGAGGACGATCTTTATATTAGTTTTTTAAATGATCCTTCGATTGAGGATCTTCTGATTCTCCACATGATGAACTTCCAAGCGGTATACCAAAATACGGAGGGCATTTTACTCGACTTTATAAAATTCATTTAGAAAATTTTGATGAAATTTCTTCATCGAATGTATCTTCTGAGAAAATTTATCAACGATCAAATTTATATGCTTTGCCTATTCTTCAGCTAGTACAATTTATTCTCGTTAGAGAAGGAGAATTTTTTTCGGTCGGATGATCATTCTATCCTTCCTAAGGATGATGAGAACCAGCAATTACTTAGATTCAACAGAACCAACGAATTTCTATTAGGAAATGTTCTATATGGAAAATCAGTAAGATAGGAAAATCAGTAGAGATAGGAGTATTGTATACTATCTTCTATAATATTTAAACCGTTAATCAATTGACTGCAATATTAACCATGACAAGCGCCATATTAATAAGTGAAGGGTGGATAGCCATTATTAAAACGAAAATAAGATTCTTCGAAGAGAATCATCGAGAAGGAATCGTTGTTTTCTGCATTGCGTTTATCGATTCGACGTTCGACGTTCTAATTTCTTCTTGATTATTCTCTACTGTCGATCTTTTTCTTGATCCACGTTTTGTGCAATACTGTGATCAACAATAGATTTGTTGAATTCTGGACATTCGATATCATCAACGTTAAGTGAGTATATTTTCTTAAATGTAATTTGAGTGATAATATTGCATTATATAGTAAGTGAGCTAATTTATACTACTGAATATTTAGTGAAATTTTGAATGGCTATTTAACATTGTATTGTAT
Source organism: Vespa velutina (assembly GCF_912470025.1). NCBI lineage: Eukaryota > Metazoa > Arthropoda > Insecta > Hymenoptera > Vespidae > Vespa > Vespa velutina. Next base: position 7,414,525 of record NC_062197.1, on the reverse strand, counting down.
ATGTGAAAATAAAAACATTCGTCATATTAGAATGGTTTATAACCAAAATGATTTGTTAAATAATATTCAAAATGGTGCTGAATAATCTATTACGAATTTATAATTGGGATCCGTAAGTGGTTTGTCATCTTTTATATCGACGATGTTACAAAATTCTTTATAGTTACAGCAATGAGTTTGGCATTCTTTGTATCGAAATGTTTTTCCTCTTCGCTGGGAATTTATATCGATGGTAGAAATTTATGGTAATTGGCAGTAATTGGCGATTTATTTTCCTGAACTATGTAAAGTAGTATCGTTTCGTTCTTAAAATATTTCTGGAATTCTTTTAATGTCTCTGTCTACGCCAATACTTTGATTATCGAAATTGTTGTTATAATAATTAAATATGCTCGAGAATACTCGCTCTACAAAAACAATAACCAGTTTAAAATCTATTATTTATCTATTAAACTATCGCGTAATGAAAACATGCATTAAATAAGTAAAATTTGTATACTAATATAATATTATTTTTATTATTTGTCTAATAATTAAAATAGTTAATTTCGTTAATATTAGTTTATATAGGTTTTCTCATAAAACAATGTCTTTCAACGTACCCGATTAAATTCACTATGGCACAAATTAGATATGGAAATTTTATGCATTATTCCAGATAGACATGGATTTATGACAGTAATCATCATTCCTTTTAAGATCGTCAATTGGTTTAAATTCGGTGAATAATATCGATAAGTTATATTCATTAAAAAGAATTATTCATTGTGCGTTATGAAGAGTATTGTTAGAATTTATATTATTTGGATTCTCTTGGGAAAGGTTTCGAGTTAATGAACTTCGTTAGACTACGCCTACCATAAAAAGAATGAAAACATCGTTTGCATATCGAGACGATATAATGAACGACGCTAAATATGACTATAGTCTGGAAAATTACAGTAATTAATTCTATTGGATTATAATATAGACAACTGTGGTAAAAGTAGTTCAGATCGTATAGTGTTTTATCTGAGTAAGTTTAAGAAGAAAAATAAAATGCTCGCGGAAACTTGTTATACAACTTATAACTAAGAATTATAGCTACAAATGCTTTATTCGGTGATATCATTTCCGACAAAAAAGAACATGAAAATTAAACAGTACAGAAAATTGTTAGTATAAAAATTACTAGAACAGTTCATAGACATAGCACAATCTCGTCATGATTTATAATATCATTAGCATAATATTGTAATGATTAAAAATATTTACTGAGAAGGACGAGGTTAGTACATAATATTAAAAGCACACGTACATTACTTTATATAGATATTTTTAAAATAGTGTTTCGTATAATCTGATTGGTGATATTATGGTTCTGTAATTGATAATCTTCTAAGCGATCTTCCAAGATACAAAGAGAATTGGAGTCGATCTTATAAAATTCGTTTAGAAAATGCTGATATTTCTTCTTTGAATGTATTCTCCGAAAAAACTTATCGTCGATCATTTATATGCCTTCCCTGTTTAGCATAATACCAGTTGCTTTTGTTGATTTAGCTAAACTTTTTCACGAGCAAATGATCATCGTTCCAAGGAAGATGAGAAATTACGTAGATTCAATGGTACATTTCTTATATTTTTTTTTTCTAATGGGAAATGTTCTAGGATAAGAAGGTTCAGAACAGATTAAACTATACATACAATGATCTGTAATTTTTAATCCATTGCTAAACCATTAATTATAATAATTAATCAAAATAATTAATCAGCTATATTAATAAGTAAGAGTCAGATAGACATTATGATAACGATTATTAGATTTTTAGAAGAGAATCATCTCGAAGGAGTTATCGTTTTCTGCATCGTGTTTTTGTTCAATGTTCTTTCTCAACTATTTTTGTGCTATACTATAATCAGGAACAGATTTAATAAACGGTCAATATCATCACCGACAAATGAGTATATTATAATTTTAGTGATAATATTCCATTATATAGTAATTCTCAGTATGTCTATACCGACAAATATTTAATGAGATTTCAAATGACTATTTAGCATTGAATTGTTTACGCATTAATAAGAACATTTGATTATTCGGTTTTGAACCGAAATAATTTTTTAAATAATATTTCAAATGGTTCTAAATAATTTATTACGAATCTATAATTAGGATCCGTAAGTGGTTTGTCATCTTTTGTATCGATTATATTACAAAATTCCTTATAGTTACAGCATTGAGTTTGGCATTATTTGTTTCGAAATGTTTTTACTCTTCCTTGGGAATTTATGTCGATGGTAATAGAAATTTACGGTAATTGGTAGTAATTGGAGATTTATTTTCCTGAATTAGGCAAAGAACTATCGTTACAGACATTTCTGTCTCTGTCCATTCCAATATTTTGATTATCGAAATTGTTGTTATAATAATTAGATATGCTCGAGAATACTTGCTCTACAAAAAAAATAGCCTATTTGAAACCTATTATTTACTTATTAAACCTAACTCTTAATGAAAACATGTATTAAATAAATAAAACTTTTATGCTAGTATAATATTATTATCATTTAATAATGAATTAAATTAATTAAAAATTTATTAAAATAATTAATTCCATTAATATTAGTTTATATAGTTTCTCTCATAAAATAATATCTTTCAACATATCCGTTTAAATACTCTGCGTCAAAAATTGAACAGAGAAAAATGTATCCATTATTCCTGATAGATTTTTGTAATATTATTCAAATCCATTAAAGATCATCAATTTGTTTAAATTTGGTGAATAATATGGATAAGTTAATATTCATTTAAAAAATCATTTATTGTGCGTTTTCGAATAGTGTGTTAGAATGTATATTATTTGGATGCTGTTGAGTATGATTTCAAAATAATAAACTGTAATTTGTATCTGAGACAGTTCCGATCATAAGAAATATCATAATAATTACTAGCATATCCATCCAATAATATTCGAGAATCGTTGTATTCATCTCCTAATCATACTTTTCTCTGAAAAAAGTGAAAAAAGAATCAGTTATTTTTTTTTCGATGATCCAGAAAATTCCATTGAAGATAGAAAAGCGACATTTTATAGATTGAAAAAGAGAAAATATTGCGAACGATAGAACACGAGGAAGATTGAGAGAGTGAGAAGAGTATCTACTTATGTATATATGTGTGAAAATAGGTATACATGAAAGCTTACTAACACGGGACAATAATTTAAGAAATGAAGAAAAAATAGAAAATGAGAGATTCTTACGATTACTACAGTTCTATCAGTATTATTCCGAGTATGGTTGAAGGATAGTGGGAATATTATTGCTCTTTTTCAATTTATTGCTACTAATTTTGAAGGAACATTGTTGAAAAATTTTAGTAGTTTGAAAGGGCATTGTTGAAAAATTTTTTAAATAATATCTAGGAAAAAAATATTCTTAATCGAATAGCTACACTCTACATATTGAAATCTTATATTAGAAGTACAAATATGTTAAATCAAATACGAAAAAGGATAGTTTGAACAACTTGAAGGTTAAATCTATTGCCGATGATATATAAGCTATAAGTAAACCTACAGTTACCATAAGCTTTGTATACCTCTTTTTTCTATTGGTTAGAAATATCAAAGAAAAAAAAAGAAAAAGTAACATAGGTAGGTCCAGTTGATTTATTTAAACGGAGCAACGATAGAAATGAAAAATGATATTTTTGACTTTTGGTCAAATCTCTTTGTTCCTTACTTTATCTGCGAGCTGAGTGTCATAAAAGAAAGCTCGAGAACCGTCTGTCACGTTTCAAATAGAGAAAAAGAAGTTTTCACTTTCAAACTCATTTTATTTGTTAACATCGAAAAAGGATGAAAAAGAAAGAGTGAGGAATAATAAAATCATCTTTTGTTGATATCACTTATATGATTAAAAAATTACTTGTCTTTTAAAACTGTGATAATAGAAATCGATATTCGTGTCGAAGGTTAAATCAAATGTCAAATTTTCGTAAATAGAAAAGTCGCGGCAAAGAAACAGTGGAAACGATATAAAATGTATGAGTGCTCAAATATCATTGAAATAACTCGAAAAAAGTAATGGCCACATTTAAGGAAAAAATACATACTAAGATAAAAAGAAAAGAATGGATGGAAAAAACGAAACATCGAAATATATCCTCATTTATATAAATTAGTTGTTTTTCGTCAAAGTAACAAATCAAGAATATATATATATAAATAAAGTATATATATATATATAAAGTATATATATATATAAAGAATAGAGTTTTTTTGATTAAAGAAAATAATGAAAAGTTAAAAAAATTTTCTCAGAAAATTCTTCTTGACTCTTTACCATCGTAATTTTTTTATATCTCCAGCCCAACCAGTCTCTTATGTTTTTATCTAAAATGATAAAATATCTGTAAATAGAGAGTCTTTTTTCAATAATATAATTAAGCTATAAAAAATGACAAAAATTTTAATAAAAATAATATCAATTATTATAAATATTAGTGTAGCAATAATGTTGTGCGGCTTAATGAGAAAAATCATTTAAACAAATAAAATTTTGTAAGAAGAAAAATATAATAGCTCCTTGCTGTTCATGTTTCTTATTAGAAGATTTTACATACAATGTATTAGATACAATATATCTTTAACTGTACGAAAGACTAGATAGGTTAAACTATTGCGGGTTGTCATTAAGATACTTCTTGAAAAGAATAATTATCATTATACCACCTTTTATTATTAATAAAAATGTAGTAATAAATTTTTGTATTAAAAAAATAATGTAATGCAATTTGGTACAATCCGATTTAGTTAGTGCAATTTTATCGAAAGTCAAAATACTTTGTGACCAAAATTTATAACTATGTATAAAATGTATTGGAGAAACATAACGCTTTTTCAATAAAAATCTTACCATAGAAATGTATATAATACGTAGACTTTTTTGTATGAATAAAATTCTTACGGATTATCTCTTAAATCCAATTAGATGTTCTTCCGCATTTAAACTTGATATTTGAAATTTTATAAATGCTACGCTGTAAGAGTATAGAGATTTTGAAATTATATATTCATACATTGCGATTTAAATTATTAAAGGTGTTTTAATAAAAAATAAATACAATATAAATAGTTTAAGCTTGAACAATTAAGAATTATACTTTAGCTCAATTTCTTCGATGATAACTGTATTATAAAATATCGAACATAATAAAAACTCGTTATTCTTGATTTACGATATACTGAATATATTCGATGTTATGTTTAACAAAAAAGAAAAAAATTGTAATTATTTAAAATTGTATTATATTTAATACCAAGTAATCCTATTTTCTAACTAAATGTCGTATGTATAGCGATAAAATTGTTATCGTCCAATCGTCCGATCGACCTACTAACACGACAATAAACAAACAAAACATATCCAATTTTATATTTTTTTTTAATTCAATCCAATTTCTTTTCTGTCAATATTACAGCATTTCTTAATATTTCACTACTTTTATTCTATATATATATATATATATATATATATATTTATTGATTTTTCTTGAAATATTTAAATATTTATACAAAGAATTTACAATAAACTAATTGATATTTGCAAATATTTCGTTCTTCTTTCTTTTATCTTTTTTCTTTGCTCAACTAAAGTCGCATTTCAAACGACGATAAGACTTATACACGTTATATAACAGGGATGTATAATTTTGAGGAGTTACTAATTTTTACTTTTGAGAAGTTACTTATGAAACAAAAATGTAAGTGTAAGAAATGAAGAAACCACGGCTTATTATTCAAAAAACTAGACTTTATAAATCCTTTAAAAATATTTTTGAAAAATATTATTCTCAAAGAAGCTAATAAAGATTTTTATTTTCAGATCGATGCATTATCTTCACAAAGTTTCGGGTAATTTTAGAAAATTTATGATATTCGCCAGCAAGTTAATTTTTATTATAGTCCGACTATTAAAGAACAAAAACTTTGATTCTTGTAATAACAGGATTAGCAATAGAGAAAGTTGGTTTCATATTTTCTAAAAATTTTGTTATTTTTCTTGACGTTTTTCAATTGACGAAGGAGTAACTTTCCTTTGTAAAAGAAAAACAAGAATCCATCTTTTTCATTTGTTGACGTCCTGATTCACGTTTTGTTCACAAATCTTTAAAAATATAAGAATTTCTTAATTTTCTCTCCTTTCCTTTCGAAAAAGGTATACCATTTTCTCAAAGGAAAATATATGACAGCAAGAGAATACTTTTCGAACTACTTAACAAAAGCATAAAATCGAAAGTGTGTTCAACTTAAAGAGTTCAACGATTTCTCAAAGAACCTATTTTCAAAGAATGCTCGAAAAATACCAGTAACCTTGAATAAAGATTTCTAGTAACCAGAACTAAAGTTAAATTTTTCATTATAATAAATTAAATTAAACCATAAATAAAATTGTAGGTAAAAATACATTATATGAATATTTAAAAACCAGTGATAGAGCTTTAAACACAGAAAGAAAGAGAAATAAAAAGATATAGGAACCGATGAGGTCAACAAAGTTACCGCAACATCATCAATAGTATGCACCTTTTTTATCTGACAGGTAATAGAAAAGTATAAACAGAAAAAAGCTTCTAACAAATACTACTACAAGAAAGATTTTTAAAACCAATTTGTTATTACCATCTCAATTCTAATTCTAAGAACTATCCGAACATCTAGATTCACTTTTTAGGTACCATTCATTTTTTATTTCTTTCTTTTTTTCTCTCCTCCATTCTCTTAAAACTTTCAACTCGAAATTTATATCTTATGCACTTCAATTTTATTTAAATGTTGGAATCAAAATTTTTATTAAATTTACCTGTATTAAAATTTTCGAATAAAAAAAAGAATTCAATTTCGTTTCTTTGATGTTCTCCTTGTACTTTACTTTCTCCTTATCCTTATTTTAAGTAAGAAAGATATTAATAGCAATAGTTCAATAAATCAATAAATCATTACGAGTAAAAATTGGAATTTTTACCTAACAACGATTTTCTTACAAGGTAGATATTTAATAATATTTTACATATATATGTTATAATATTGTAAATGTACGTATATTATATATAATTTTTTTATATAATATACTTATTTTATATAATATATTTAAAATTGTATTATATTTAATACCAAGTAATCCTATTTTCTAGTAAACGAAAATAGAAGGACTTGTATACAAATACTGAAAAAATTTAAATATCACCGAACTAATCGAGATAACGCGCGAGAAGTGTACGCATTTATTCATTTTACTTCATTTGTTGGCAAATAATAGTTAAAAGTTCAAAGTACGTGTCTAAAAAACATCTCGGTAATCAACGTATTAGTAACGCAGACAAAAGTTGAACGCGATAATAAGATAGATAAGAGAATTAACAAATGATAATTAGAAAAGCAATATGCCTTAAAAAGATTGTTTTCTTGATAAAAGAGATTTTCTATAAAAAAGGAAATATCCAAAATTTGTTCTCTTCGTTGTCTATAATGATAATGTAAATTACACACACACGTACATTACACACATTACATTATACATTACACACGTACATTATACATATTATTTTATAATTTTTTATAAATTATACATATTATATTATAATTTATTTTAATAATCAGGAGAAAAAAATTGAAATATACAATATGTTGAAAAAGTTCTTTCGATCATCATAAAACTAGTTTTCATCTCTAAACTACAAACTTCTATTATCGAACAGGATCTATCTACGAAAATAAAATCAGCTTTGCCAAAATAACTCATTGGTTCAATGTTTTATCCTACTTCAAGAAAAAAATATTTTTATCTAACGAAACTCATGGAGGATTTCGGTGATATGAAGGAGATTAAAACACAGCTGTTTAAATGTTATCCTAATACTTCAATACACCTATATAATAACATATTTAAATTCTCAGATAGCGAAATATATCGGAATAGTTTTTTTTTTATTTTCTACAATAACTTTTTCACATGCATATTAATACAAAAAGAAATCACTTTTTTTAATCATCCATTTTTTAATTATATGAAACTATGTCATTGATAATTTTTATGTATACATTTTACATTGTAATATCATGTGTGATCAATACGAACGAGTCCAAACAAAGTTTTCGAACTTCGAAAGATGTTTAAAACGCTCACTTTCGTTACTCTGCTCCTTGCCAATCATGGTGAATAAATGACAATGCTCGGCTTCAATAATATCTATTTTTATTCGCTCTCCATCCAAAAATATAACATAGCTAAATTAAATATTGGTTACTTATTTAAAAAATGTCGAAAATGCATATGTAAATCTGTATACTTTACTGTCATTATAATTAAAAAATTTTCCTGCCGAATTATGCATGAAATTACGCATAAATATTTTCTCATTCTATATGTTCGAAGGAACATTAACTTTATATTAGCAAATAGAAAGAAATCAAATGATCTTATAATTTTATAAATAGCTTAAACGATGCGTATATGAGAGAATACAAAGATTAAAGAGGAAAAAAAAAATAAGTTCAAGGTGCATCGTTGTACTACCATTGAAAACGAAACATTCTGTTGGTTTCTTCAAAAGACTCGTTGAACAACGAGAAAAACGATTTTTACTTGTAAGTAACGGTCTAAGGATGAAAAAAAAAGAATTCATCGGAATCTATAGAAAACTTGAGACGATAGCCACTGGTGGCCTGATATTTGTGGCCTGCAGATCAGGCTCGAACGCACAAATGATGCCCCTCTATAAGGACAAACAACTGACAGCTGACCTACGCTCATACTGGAATGATCTATACTTACAGTTTATCTAAAAACATTACCACAACATGTTTTTTTCCTCTCACAATTATGACTTTTGCGGACTTTAAATTCTCTCTCTCTCGCTCTCTCTCTCTCTCTCTCTCTCTCTCTCTGCTTCTCTCTTTCTCTCATTCACTCACTCAATGAGAACGACGAAAACTGTCCTTTATTACTCAATAAAAGTTGTAGGATTATGAAAGAAATAATATAACAACGATGCAATCGTGATATCGTTAGTAAATTTAAGAGGAAAGTATAACTACTAGTAATACTCTACGGAAGGTGAGAAAAGTATTTTGTGAACGATATTTAGTGAATGGAACGATGCAGCAATTTGTCAAGTCCTTTTCATAGACCTCTTGGATACTTTCTTCATCCCTACCCATCGGCTTTTTTTTCTTTTCTCCCAAGAGTTCTTTTTATGTTGCGGACGACCCATCAATCCAAAAAAAAATAAAGAAAAAAGAAAAGAAGAAGAAAGGGAAAGAACGAAGGGTCTCTCGAAGGTTTGTTCAACTTTTTCGAAATCCTCACTTTTTAAAAACATCGACGCTCGTATATTATAAATCATTTATGATAAATATCCACTGAGGATCGTTAAGACATTATCTTAATTTAATTTTTATTAATGTCTGAATACTTATGTATGAAAAAAGAAAGCAAAAAAAAAAATCTACTTACAGTACAATAAAAAGGTTTGTAATATCTCGTATAGATTACCCTAAATGGTAAAAAAAAAAAAAGCTTACAAAAGAAAGATAGAAAAAAGCTATCCTACAAAAAAAAAAAACAAAAGAAAATATTTACTTCATAAAAAATAAGCAACGTAATAATAAAACGAATTATTTAATCTTACTTCAAAGAAATCACGTTATAGAAGAAAATAATATTGTGAGATACCGTGAGAGAAAGTTTGTAGATTAAATCAATTCCATTCGAACTGGATATCGTCGCACGAATGAAATTCGCACGAGGCACCGTTTCAACTCCATTTCTGATAATCACTAAGTATCGCGAAATCCAACCCGATAATAATAATTCTATTCCACGAGAAGGGTCAACCATTGAACAATACCGGGTGCATGGCCTTTTCACCCCTAGGTTAATATACGGCGACCAAACATCGCTGCCGGACAATACAAGATTTATAGATCAGCACATACGTGATCATTGTCCAGAGCATTCGTTTCCTGGCTAAAAGAGATTTTTGAAAACGGCTGATGCAGCCGCCTTGGTACAATGATGACGTCCACTCGCGATGTCTATGATCGAGCTGAATCCGGAATCGCGAAATCGGATTCGTTCTCTACATTAGAGAAGGCACGGCAATCGGAACCCCATTACATGGATGTTTTCTAAGAGAGAAAGGAAGCTTTTCTCGCAGCACCCTTCTTTCTATCATCTCTTAATGACCCTATCATTCTCTCACTCTCTCACTATCTCTCTACCGTTAGTCCAATGAACAATTAAACGATATCACATTTCTCGCGATTATAAAAACAAATTTAATCGATTTTATAGAAAATACTTTCAATTGTCTTTCATTCGACATAAAAATAATATTTCTCCTCAATCAACCGTTTACATTCGACCATTCGATAGCCATGATTTTACGGTAGATGATAATGGAAAGATAAAATGTAATAAAGCAAGAAAATACAACAGATCGAGTTGAAAATATAAAGCTAGACAACGTCAATGATGTTACCTATATTCTATAAATATTAGAAACGTAGGATAGATAACATGGAATTACACGTCACAATAAGAAATTTTTCAAATTGATCGTTGTCTAATTAGAATATTTTTTAACGGAAATACGACCAAAATACCGTAGAAGAGAATATTTTTTTTTTTTTTTTTTTTTTTTTTTTTTAGAAAAAAAAGATAGGCAATATATCCGATTTTCGTTTTGCAGAACAAGGAAGCTAGTATTTCCAGGAACTGCCACATCGAACCAATCATTTTCATTTATAAAGTTTTTTTGTATCGCCTCCCTTGGGACAAGTCCGTCCTCGAAGGGCGGAGCGTAAGGGGTCGAAGCACCCTCCTGTATCATCGCCACCCTCTGTTAGCGTGCTCGAAGAGAGACGGGGTTAAAGGGTCATTGTCGAACGAGAATGTAAGAGTAAGATAGATAAAGATAGAGATAAAAAAGAGAGAGGGAGAGAGAGAGAGATAGAGAGAAGAGAGAGAAATAGAAAGAATGAATAAAAAGGTGCGTCGCAGGCTGGACAGGGCGCACGCGTTAATTCTAACCACTTTTCAAACACCGTGATCCTATTGGATTTTTTCTTTACCCTCTTCCCCTACCATTTCTCCTTCTTCGTTTTCGTCCTCTCCTCTTTCTCTCTTTATATTTCTTTTTCTTTCGCTTGTACTCTTTCTTTTTTATTTTTTTTTTATTTTCTTCTTCTTCTTCTTCTACTCCTTCTACTCCTTCTTCTTCTTCTTCTCCTTCTTCTTCTTCTTCTTCTTCATCTTCTCCTTCTTCTTCTCCTTCTTCTTCTTCTTCTTTTTCTTTTTCTTCTTCTCCTTCTTCTTTGTTACCTACCTACGTCGACACACGATACGACCCCAAATGCGCGCGCGTTTCGATGATTTCCGTTTTCTTCCTCAGCTGCGCGTCGTCGGCCCTATTTATAGAGTAAAACGTATGCATTCACGATTTTACAAGGAACGCGGAACTACACGGACTCGACGTATGCTGCCACTTCATTTTTATGAAAAATCTCGAACTTACATATACATCTACATGTACGTATAATACACAGATGACCGAACAGATTTTTTCACATGTTTCCTCTTTAGATTTGTCGACTCGAAATGTTTTGATTTTTCTCAAATAATCGAAATTTCGAAACGTGGTCTTATTATTACCTACGACGATTTTGATAACTTTTTGACTTTCGTATGCATCTATTGAAATTCTCAATGCAAAATGGAAAGTTAATATCTTTTTATGAGAAACTTTACGTAGGTTGATATAATATCTCCTCGAACGATCGATCGATCGTAGGTGTATAAATGCCAGCTGGAAATTTCTATCATAAATTTTCCCTTACTTCACAATACAAAATTTTATATTTGTTGCCAATTCGATTGCGTCGTGAACGTGTGCTCAATCCAAACGTTGTTTAACACGATGCATTCATAAAAATAATGAAAACTGTTGATTATCGCGAATATTTTTTTTACGCATTAATTTGTGAATATTTTTTTAATGCATTAGTTTGATTCCAATATCGTTTGGAAATAATCTTTGCAAATATTCACTTTCAAACATTACGATACTATAGCGATAGATAAACTTATATGTAAACTGTATTAAATATCATACACGAGTTATTATATCTCTTCTTTAAATATGAAACTTTCTTAATGGGGAGGACCTGTTGAGGGTAGAGAAGTTGAAAACATTTTTTTATCTACAATATTCGAGCTCATATTACAAGCCATTTACACAATGAGCATCAACCTGTTGAGAAAAGGGGAGTTTTTTTTCTTTCTATCGGTCCGTCAGGTACACCTTTATATAGGTGAAGATTGTGTATAAACCCGCGATTTCGTTCACTTTTTATATCTGATTAAAAAAAAACTGTATAACTCGAAGAGGAAACAGGTGTATATCTACCTGCGAGATTCACGCTGCGAATCTTCGTAATCAATTTAAATATATACGTAATAACTATTCATAGATATCTCCTCATTTCGATAGGATGTAAAAATAAGTAACCGAATACAATTAAATATTTTTTCCATCGTAGGGAATTTTGTTTGTAATCATAAAAAGATTACAAAAAATAAAAGTTAAGAGACCTCCCTGTAACCATTTAATATTTTCTACTAAATTCATCTTTTCTACAAATAGTAACTTTTTCTAACAATTTCAATAACGTCCGAAAAGTTTAGAAAAGAGGTTCTCCTCGACCTTAATTTTTTTATATGCATCAAGAATGAAACTGTTAAGTATAAGTTTTTCTATGGATGGAAAATCGAGATGAAGAAATATTTCACGTGAAAAATCTTTTTTTCCTTCTCGAAGAAAACCGTAAGAAAGCAGGAGTTACAAGAAAAAGTAATTCTAAAATTTGACGAAAGCATCTTTCACGAGGTACAAATAAAAATTACTTTTGAAAAATAATCTAAGAACCTGAATACTTTCCTTTGCTGAAAACATCGCCGAAAAAAGGGTTGAAAAAGTTCTCAGGTATACACAGTAATCTCTGAAGGACGAATGGGTTTTTCTTTTTTTTCTTTTTTTTCTTTTTTTCTTTTTCTCTTTCTTTTTTTTTATCTATTTTTTCTTCGACTCGCTGAAAAAATTACCGCGCTAATCTACCACTTTTTCATTCGTTTTTTTAATAATTCCTATGCTTCGCTTTACGACGGTTTCATTTTTATTACAAAAATATGTAAATTATTATTTTTTTGATATGAAAAATTCCACTGGACGTCGTTGAAATAGTCGAGATAACTTTATTTTCTAAACTTTCTTTTTTTTTTTTTTTTCTTTTTTTTTGTTAACTACATATATTATCTTCCAGATACCAACAAAAAAACAACATGGCGGACATATTTTTTACTAGGCGTTTTTTGCTTGTAGTTCGTATCCACTTAAAAATTCACAAAAAAAAAAATAGATAAAAGAAAAGAAAAGAACAAAAAGTATAAAAAAACTTATAAAAAATGTACCGCCGTAAAATTACGTGAACGAGCACAGGTTGCTCATCCCAAACATACCCACTTTCTCGCTTTATTCCAAATCGGAACGTCATCGTTCTTTCATAAACGCATCTAAGTACATTTATAGATATCTACGTCCAGCATCTTGATTCATCTCCTTTCCAATGACGCAACGTAAAGCAATTAAATCATTACGTTGGAAGAGACTGCAGCATATTTTTCGAAAAAGAAATATTTTCAAGAAAATTGGGAAGAGGAATATAAATGGATGGTATTTCTTTTTCTCCGTTTGTATGTAAGTAAACAACGTATTTATTATTATCGTTATTACTAAGGCACTTGTTACCAATATAAAAACGTACGTCACAAATGACCGCCAATGAGCATATTTAAATACTGATATTAAACAACTAATTGCTTCTCGTAAAGATAATCTTAGATATACGTATGTATGTATGTATGCATGTATGTATGTATGTATATATATAGACATATGTGCATGAAAGCGAACATATATATACATATATATATACGTACATTATGGATGCGTATTCACCATCTAAGAAAAGGGGGGAGTTCCTCGAATGCACCTTGTCATCTTGCACAATTTTGTATCGAACACTTTTTAACTTCGCGAACGTCATCCGCACTTATGGTATTTCCTTCGCGATGCTTCTCTCTAACGTAAAGTAAGTTCAGTTTAGATTAAAAGCAAGATACACTATCGTAAAAGTAAGATTATCGTTAATTCATATTTAAAATAATACATTATAAAACCTGGCTCGAACGAACGTCGACCCGTGTGCGAACGGAAAAAAGTAAAACTTGTGTACATTCTCTATGGATGTATTACGACGTATTAACATATTCGACATACAATCCATAAATTCATGCTAGTTCGAAGGATAGTATAAACTGGATCGATCGATCAAGAACACTTTTTCTCTTTCTGGTCGCTCGCGGATCGCCGTTTGATCGCCTTCGAGCTCGACGAACTTATTTCGACTTACCTGGAAGTTATTGCATATTCGACTTACAACGAAAAGAAAAAAAAAAAAAAAAAAAAAAAAAAAAGAATTATCGATAGTGTGTACAGAAATATCTATAATAAACTTTTTTTCGCAATAACGGTCGACGAGATGACGACAATCGGCCATTATCCCGTGTGATTACCTATGTGATTTTGAAAAATCATTAACTTTCATTCTTATATAGTAAACGCATTTATCGACTCGAGATTTGTACCTCATCCCTTCTAGCTACGAAAATTCTTTTTTGAACAGATCAAACGAAAATTACATGTGTATGTGTGTGTCTTTGTGTATGTATAAACGCATTTCATGTATATACGTATAAGCATATATGCAATATATAATATAGTTTAGAAATTTGTCAATTAATATGAAAAAAATAATTTTCAATAGGCAAGAGTATGAGGTACGAATACGAATCGTGACATGATCGTTCGTCTATATTCTCTTTAGATTAAGTGGTCTCAGTAAAATGAAGAAAAAAAAAAAAAAATTAAAAGAAAGTAGGAAAGAAATACGTTCATCGTGTATTACAGTTTTTGACATGCTTATAAATTACCGTGCAATGTTCGTTCTTGAAGAAATTTTTATCCGATAACATAAAAGTGTAATGAATATAAACGAGAATACTTTATGTAATAATAATTTTATGCTTTTTTTCGTATAGATGAGTCATATATTCGATATTCGCACGGCTGATATTAAACAAAACATGTCAAATCTCAGAGTTTCGCAAATAACGAAATGAATATAACGAATGCATCTCCGAAAGTTTTCCTTAAATATGAGAAAAGATGGGAGAGCTTGTCGCCTTCGCGAGAAAACAAAAATTTTACAATATATACGCAATTTATATCTAGTACACGACGATCTATTTTCGGTGAATCAACGCGACCACGATGACGCATTTTCAAATCAAGTTTTCTCACGGATAGGAATTCGTAAGAAGAGTCATCCGCGTCAACGATCGAAAGACAGAAAAATAATGATACGTTAGCGACGCCAAGTGGCCACGTCATTCATCGTTTTAGTTGTATACGCTAAGCTGCCACGTAACTAATTATATATCTATACGCGTGTTATCTTTTTTACCAAGTCACTTTGATTATCGGTAATAACTCTGCTACGTCGTTTCTGAGAAAACAGAAAGTACATTTCAACGGCCCTTCTTAACTGACTGCTTCACCAGACCCAAAACGGATTTAACGCGCAAAAATTCTTATGGCTAAGATATTTCATAGAATCTATAAATATGATTATATTTTCTTCTTTTGTAATCTCCATTATATAATCGTGTGCAGTATAAAACGTAAGAGAACTTTTTATACGATCTAACATGATTTTTGAAAATACCAATATAACTGCAATTCGTAACAAGTATAGACTTTATATATATAAAAAAATATATATTCATTTCGTGTCCCTTTCACTGAAACGTTTCAAGGGTTTAAAACATGTTACTTATTTTAACAATTACCACATGTTCACATCAAAGTTTCGTATGGACGGTTATTGCTTTGAAAAACGACGACTGAGGATCGTCGACGAAAATAGATTGCAGAGATAAGGCACTTCGGTTAGCATATAATCGCTCGTAAAATATACTCCGAGTATGATCGAAATTGAATGATAATATATGTATGTATGTATATATATACATATATATATATATATATATATATATATATATTTACTTTGGACTACGATTCGAACGAATCCGTTACGATATAACTTTTATTTTATCGTATCTTGCTCGCGAAACATAGACTATACCGTTTGTATTTAGTAAAAACAAAAAATACTTAGTGCTCATTATTTTCGAATTGAATGGATGCTGCTTTTCGTTGTACAAATATAGTCCAAAGATCTTTGCCATTCTTACGTATAGATTGTAAAAGCGTCAGAAAGGTGTGCCTTCGTTCTCGCACATAACATTGGAATAACATTTAAAAGTTGAGAAACAATGGGTTGATCGCAAAATATAAATTGTGCGTTATCGATGGCGAGTAAGACGCATCCATATCAAATATTAGTTTCTTTGTTGTTTCAATGGGTGTGATTGATTTAGAAAGAACGAGTAGGAAGGCACGACTATTCGAGTGTTACGCAAGTATAGTTGTGTAAAGAGGTGTAACGCGCCTTGGCGCCACTGACCACTGTCGTCGAAGAAGAAGAAGAGTAGCCTTCTCGCGACGAGTATTTTCGTTGATGTCGCGTTTGGAGTCTTGTCGTTGGTCCTATCGTCACGTTTTCGTTGCTAAGCGCTCTGAGTCTTTGCGCTCTCACTGTATTTCCATTTTGATTTCCTGTTCGTCTTACGACCGTGGCGGGGTTACGAGAACCGTGAGATTCTCTCGCTGCTCGGTAACATATCTTCCTTGCGAGCGAAAAAATCTCGCAGTATTTTTCCGTGCGAATCAACAACAATAAAGTCTCGACACGGTCCTAAAACGGACAAAGTAATTTAACGCGCGGCACGAGTTCATATTAGATTCTTGCTCCGTTCAAATTCCGACAAATGGACGACTATTGGTGAAAAAAAAATTCTAATACCGTCCGTCCGTCGTAATTAGAAGGAGCCGAGTATCTTCGGTATATACGAACAAATTCCGCGGGCGTCCATACTTAGAGCCATGTCAGCACGTTCTCAGGTTTTATCGTATTAGGGCCTATGAAACACTGTACATCCTCGAGAATGTCGCTACTGAAGTCTTCGCTAAGCTGAAACCAGAATAAGACCTGATTTTTATGCTGCATAAGCTAAATTATAAAGAAAATTTGTTATATATGAATTTAGCTACGTACCTGTAGCGACGGTACGAGATCGTCGGTCGAATCGATATTGTCGCTCAGAGTGGAGAGATCAGGAGTTTCCATGGGAGCACCGCCATCTAAGAAAAGCGTATTGAATATTACAAAATCGAGTTTCGAATGGCGTTGAAAATGGAAAAACAACTTACCACTGGTACTATCCATGTTGTCGTCAATATTCGCTAAGAAATCTTCGGGAGTGTGTGGTAACGAATAGGCAGAACCAAGACCCAAACCGCTATCCGCACTTTCTTGACGCGCGTGTTGTTCGCTGATTCCCGATAAAAATGGATCCATGGCAGCATCCGTAGTAGTTTGTCGAAGCATCAGTTCTTGCTACATGGCACATAAGAAGTAAAAATTTGGCGTTATTGTACTCGACGTAAACTTTGATCGATTAAAAAAGATCATTCAATGGGATCAAACCTGGCGTATGATCTCCTGTTGCCGTTGTTTCAGACGCTCACGTTCCATTTGTAACGATTGAAGACGTAGTTTCTGTTGACAAGCTTGCAATGTTTGGTTATTAGGTATACCACCAGCCGTAGGTTGCTGAAGCCAATTTTGTGGCAGCATGGCACCGGATGACGGAGCTCGCTGAAGATGGGTCGCTAAAAGATAAAAACGATTTTATTACGAATACTCAAGAACAAGTAGAAAAAGGAAGTTAAATAAATAAATTAAATAAAAAGAGTGAAATATATCGAAAAGACATACGGATTCTGGGATCGAACCACGAAGTGGTACGCGTTTGATGATTTATAAAGTAAATTTCTCCTTCCGGTGTTCGTGCTTGCTCCCATCCATCCGGTAGAGGGCCTAAAGTATTGCCGGCAGCCGAAGACTTTCCACTCTCCACCTGAGCGGCGACTTGAGCCACGTTCTGAGCTGCGACAGTTTTTCGCGGATCTTCCCATGTCGTGGTTCGCGTCAGGTGGCTGAAACATAAGGTCGACGAGGTTTATCGAAGAAGAACTTCCCTCTCTCAACTCTCTCTCCCTCCCTCCCTCCCCCTCTCTCTCTCTCTCTCTCTTTCTCTCTCTTTCTACGTTCTCTCTCACATGCATCCTCTCTCCGCATCCTTCTCTATCGTACGCGTCACGGAGAGGGCGAACGCGCGCCACGATACGTACGTGGTTATCCGCATATAGTAGACTCGCTCTAAAAATAATTCCATTCAAAAGACGACACGAAGCGGTAACGGCGAACGCCGGCTGATACCCACGTAAGTTTTAACGCAAGCCGCCTGCACTTTTCATTTCGAGACGAGAAACCAGAGGAAACGCGAAACCAAGCCCGGAAGTGAAAACACTTTGGTCCAATATTTTTCTAAGCAAATCCGTAGCCAAGTTCCTCCTCCACCGAGAGCCACTCCTCTCTCGAATTAAAGAACTCGTACGTTTCCAAATACGACCGACCTACAGAAGGAGAAATAGAGATAGATAGATAGATAAAAAGAGAGAGAGAGAGAGAGAGAGAGAGATAGCTTTGCGTTCCTCGAAATGGCGAACGACTTTTTAAGAAGAAACTTTGCTGAGTTCGTCGTTTAAGGCGATGCAAGAACATCATGTTTCTCGTTCTAACAAAAATAGCTGCTAATGGCTGCGATCGGCACTCGATCGACTTTTGCTCCGATTCGACGTTGCTTTTACTTTACTTAGCGAGATCACGAAAAAACGATTACTTTTAAATTTGTTGAACTCTTTCAATACGCGGCAACTAAAAGTACACCGTCGAACCACTTGTTGCTTACGAAAGTAACGTGCCGTCGCCATCGACGACGCTGTCGTCTCTTCCATCGTCCTACAAAACGCGATAATATCGGTTCCCACGTAAACATAACCGTGATCTCGCACTCCTACTCGATGACCACACACGCTTAACGTCGAGTCAACATCGGTAATTCAATCCTTTTCTCGGGTATCGTTCGGCCGATATTCATGCACACAATAGATTCTCGCTAATTTCATATTATCGATGTCACGAAATGTAAGAAAGAAGAGAAGAGTCACGGATCGACATCAAATCCCCTTTGTCTTTTCTTTTTTCTCATTTATCAAAATAATTTACGTAAAAGGAAATACGCCAAACACGATTTCAATTTTTATCTGTAAAGAGACACGTTCTCTCAAACAAAACCAAAAGTCTTGAATATAATTTATAAGATAATCCATGTACTATCGAAAATACAAAAATACAAAAGAATTGCGTTGAATTTTTTATTTCGCAGTCTTTCTTTATAAAACTAATATAAAGCTACGACCGAAGGATCAGAAATATATCGAAATTTCTTGGAAGAATGACTATTGATGAGAAAGGTACTATGTCGGCGTCCACCTGTTTGAGAGGCACCTTGAACTATGCCACCATCTTATATAACGAGGTATAACATGATCGACTTCAGCATGTGTTGAAAACAAGTAAGTACGATAGGCGAAATTCTATACAGTAATCTCCTAAGGCAATTCATTTTTCAAATTATCGAATTATCTTTCTCGTGTCTCTTATAACGTACGAACCGTGTATTGTCTCAATGATAAGAATAAACGATATCTTTCTCTGTCGATCTTGTTTCGCTCGATCGAATACATGGGACAATTTTAACAACGTTTCTCGATTTTCTTGCTCTCTAGAAAGCATCCCTTTAAGTTCGAAAGAAAGATTTCCATTTAGAAAGTCGGAAAAGAAAAGTCGTTTCTTCGGAAGAGAATAGATAACTTTTTTCCTTAAATGGAAGGACGAATAACACGAAGAAAACATAACGGAGAATCATTTTCATAAATAAACTTTATATAATTCGCAATTTGGTAACAATTTCGGAGTAACGATTAAAGCAACGAAAACAACAAGAATACGTCGAATAAATTAAAAGGATAGATCGTAGAATCATAGAAACGAAGAATGGCTAGTTTTCGGTAGATCCAAGCAAGAGGCTTCGAAGAAGGTGGAAAAGAGAAAGAGAGAGAGAAAGAGAGAGAGAGAGAGAGAGAGAGAGAAAGAGAGACGGAAAGAGTGGGCCGCGCGTTGCAGGATGCCTCCGATGTGCTCCGAAAGCTTCATGCCCGAATCTCTCTCTCTCTCTCCCTCTCACTCTCTCTCTCTCTCTTTCTCTCTCTTTCTCTTTCTTTCTTTCTGGGTAGAGAAAACGAGCGCTTGGCCGGGTTCCAAGCGTGCGGAGACGAACGGACCGCGCGTGCAATCTCAGGAGGAGGAAGAGGAGCAGGAGGAGAAGAAGGAGGAGAAGGAGAAGGAGGAGGTGGTGAAGGAGGAAGAGGAGGTTCGAGGACGGCGAGAGCAGAAGAAGGAGAAAAGAGATAGAGAGAGATAGATAGAGAGAGGGAGGGAGAGAGAGAGAGAGAGGCTTTAGCCCGAGAACGTCGGAGAGAATCACAGGAGGGTTTCCGTGTGGCGCACGGCATACGGACTACGATGTATTTTTACTCCGGACATCACGGCGCCGGACAACTCGTAAATAGACACTCGCACCGACGCTCTCTTTCGCCTTTACTTCGCTCTCTCTCTCTCTCTCTCTCTCTCTCTCCCTCTCTCTCTCTCTCTCTCTCTTTCTCTCTCTCTCCCTCTCTCTCTCTCTCTCTCTCTCTGTCTCTCTTTCTCTGTCTCTCTTTCCTGCCGCCACCGTCGCCGTCGATACCTCCCTCCGACTGTACCCTCCATTAAGATGGCGGATACTCTCCCCCTCTCGGTGAAGCCAACCCTGACTTAATCTACCAAAGTATCGAGTCCCGTTAAACTCAACTTTTGCATCCTCCGATCCCTCTTTAGCAGACCGCTTATCTACAAACGTATGCGTTAATTAGCCTACCGATACTTCTTCGAAACACTTTACGTCCTATCTTAGCAAACGAATATCCTATACGTTTAATAGAATTCACCGGATAATAACGGAAGACGTTGCTCAACCATTCGTGTTACTCTTTATCTTTCTACGAAGTTCTCGAAAAGATAAAAAGAAAAAAGAAAGAAGAGAGAAAAATAGAAAAAAGAACGGAAAAATAAGAAAAAGACTAAAGAGAAACGTACACCAAAAACAAAAAGAAAAGCCAAAAAGAAAAATCAAGAAAGAAAGAAAGAGAGAAAACATTAAGATACGTGATTCTTTCGTACCTATATAATGCGAGAGAAAAAAGAATTGAATAGTCTAGGTAAAAATATTTCGATCGTTACGACGTTATCTCGCTAAAGAGAAACATAAAAGATGCGTAAGATAAACAGTGCGATAGCTAACAATCAAAGGCACGTTGCCTTGAACTTTTGCTTACGGTCACTGTATTCCCGGAGATTCGTCCTCGTATCTGGCATTTGTCGCTAAGACTCGCGTACAGGTGTGTCCGCTCGAGGTCTTTAGCCTCAGAATGGGATAGTGGCGGACAGATCGTGCTCGCGTTCGCCTCTTTGCCAGGAACGTTCCGTTCTACGCAGTACGTACATACGTTCCCCGTCTCGTTCGAACGTCCTTCGAATTTGAATGGTTCTAATCTTTCTCGCGGACAAAATAATTATCGACGAAAGTTATTTATCTTTTTAAAAATATTAAATCCTACGAAACTTCGGGGAGGACGTTCAAGATAAAAATTCGAGATACGAATTTGCATGTTTTAAAAGGGACACCTCTTTTTTCCATGTATTTTTCCTTCTGTATATAACACGCTAAGCACTCTCTCTCTCTCTCTCTCTCTCTCTCTCTCTCTCTCTCTCTCTCTACGACGCCATCGCACCAAAATTTATCGCTTTATTTTCCAACGATCGGAATCAACGAAACGCACGAACATCCATCTTCCGTGTCACAAAGATAAGTAGAGATAAGTCTTCGAGGCGTTCCACTTTTTCGCGCCATTTGTCCCCCTCTTATAATACCATTTTTATTAGCGATATATAACAGGGAAAAGAAAAATAAAGAACAAGAAAGAAAGAAGAAAAGAAAAAAAAAAAAAAGAAGCAAATCAAAGGATTCCGATATAATTTTTCAAATGAAACAATACATTCTTTTTCTCCATTTTCAACTGGCATAATCTATCTTTCTTTAATACCAAAGGAAAAGTTCAATCTTCGGCATCCAATCGCGTCCTTGTCGTTTTAACGGTCTCTATGCTCCTCCTTTCCAATGATTCCATCACCTTCTACGATAAAAGATGTATACTCATAGAAAGGAAGGATAAAAAAGAGAAGAGGCCTCCGACGAATCGTCCTCGCATCGACCGTTATCCGAGAACAACGATCGAGTCGCCAGGCCAACCTGGAAGAACGACATTCGCGACAAGTCGAGAACCGTTTAGTCGGCTATTGGTATTTTCGATCCCAGTGAAAGTTGCGCGCGACGCTCGTTCCATTCAGGGTCGACGCGACGGACTCGAACGTGTATTTTTCCTATCTTTTATACCTATTCTACGTATGTGTATATAAATACACGCACACACATGAATATATATATATATACATAAATACATTCATGTAGTAATGATATTATTTCGGGAAATCTTCATTTAAAAAGAAACTGAAAATTAATTCGAACATTTTTCTAAACAAATGAACGTTAATATATTATCGTTTATTATTAAGAATTAATATATTATCGATTATGTATTAAGAAATCATTAGACAAATCCATTAGACGAACAGCAAATCGTTAAGAAATAAAATCCTTCTAATGCGTGCTATGTCGATAGTACAAAGTAATGACGTATCGATAACTACACATTAGATCATAACGAATTCCGCTTATCGAAGTTACAATATTTTTAATTTTACTATTAGAAAATCCATAAATAATCCTAATATAATAAAGGAAGTATAGAAAGACGATTTTTGATTTGTATGATCGACATCGATCGTTTTTGTAGTTTGAATGCAACCATCCATAAGCTTCGAATCGTATCTTCTACGCATCGTAGCATTGCAATGCCGTAAGAAGAAGAAATAGAAGAAGAAGAAGAAGAAGAAGAAGAAGAAAAAGAAATAATAGTAGTAGTAGTAGTAAATAGTAGTAGTAAGTAGTAGTAATAGTACTAGTAATAGTAGTAGTAGTAGTAGTAGTAGTAGTAGTAGTAGTAGTAGTAGTAGTAGTAGTAGTAGTAGTAATAGTAGTAGTAGTAGTAGTAGTAGTAGTAGTAGTAGTGGTAGTAGTAGTATTAGTAGTAGAAGAAGAAGAAGTAGAAGAAGAAAAAGAAGCAGAAGGAATAAAGTAAGAAAGAGCAAGAAAGAGAGACGTGGAAAAGGAAGGGAAGAAACAGCCGATGGAAGAAGAGGGCATCCCCTCCAAACGCTATTATCGACGCTTGCTGTACGTAACGAGCGGCGAACATTTGTGTGTCGTATGTGTATGCTGCGTGTTCGTATGTATACGTGAGCTCGCGCGCGCGCACGCGCGCACCTCGTCGCTGCGCTTCTTCGTGCCGCGCCATTTTGCTACGGTGCTCGTTCACGTTGCTTCGAAACGTTGAACCTTCCTATGCACCAATGACGATGCAACGTACATGATGTTAATGAACCGATACGATTTCAAAGAAAAGAAACTTCTTTTTATTTACTTATTTTTTTTTTCTTCTTTTTTTTTTTTTTAATTAATATTTCATTTATAAACAATTTCTTACCAATATCGATATCACATGACATTTGTTCGATTTTGTCTTTCGAAAATTAAAGATTTGTAGTTACGTTCAAATCTAAAAATTCCTCGGTAACAATACGATACTCTTTGAATCGTTTAAATAGTCGTGATGCGCGATCCGCTTCCTCTGGTTCACGTGACTATCCGCGATATACTTCCTGTATAATGTAACAAGATAAGTGCGTAGGAGAAACTTTCGATTCACGCGCGAATTCCTCGTGAACCGGAGCAAAGCTAGCTATAACACGGACATAGTTACATGTGTATTATATTTATATGTATATGCATGTTGTTAATGTATATGAGAACGATCGAGATTTTTTGTCAAATTTAAAGGACCAAAACAACTCTGATTTATATATCACATACATTCCTGATTCGTGAATATATATATATATATACACGTATACATATATACATCATTATTTTTAATTATTATAATAAAGAAACTCGTCGAAAGTACGAGATCAAATTTGATGAATTTTAAATATATATCAGATTGTTAATATTAATATTAACGATTGATAACAATAACATATTTAATGAACTTTTTCTTTTTATATAAACATATTTAATTATTAAATATATATCTGATCGACTTTAAATAAAAATTGGATATATAATCAAACAATAAAAACGATATGGATCAAACAATAAGCACGTTTGTAGCTCAGAGTTACAGGTGAAGTATGTAAGGGACGGTCGAAGCTAGACGCTTCGTAAGGCTTCACGAGAAAATTCGTTTTAAAGTTAGGAGGGCAAAGAGAGGCAAAGTAAGGGACGAAAAGAATACCTGACCGTCTTTTTTTCCAAGAGATGAGAAAAAGATATTGCTAGAAAATTCGATAGCAGAAACACCGAAAAGCTTTTGTGAAAGCAAGGGTCGCTGCAGTTACCTGGATAATCTAAAGTAAGTCGAATAAGAAAATGAAAGTAAAAAATAAAATGAAAACGTTGAAATTATATGAACGAAGTTATTATTTTTAAAGGTTTGTCGGTATAAATACAAAAAGAAAAATAGGCACAAAACATTATAACATATATAAAGAAAAAAAAAATATAAAATATGACGAGTAATAAATTTTTAAGTATTTTCAGGCTCAAATTGTCGGGATAGAAAATGATTTAAAATGGCAAGAATATTAAGTGACGTTATAAGGGTAAAATTTTCTTTATTCTTTTTGTTTTTCTATTTTTCGATGGTACGTAAAAAAAGAAAAAATAAGAGTAGCATAAGTCCGCCTCGTTTTCCATGTTTAGAATTACGGTAAAGCGAGCAAGACGACACCAAGATTCGAAAGAGTAGGCTAATCTCTTATATCAGCGTGCAAAGAAGAGCGATGGTAAGTGAAAGAGAACGATGAAGCGAAGGCGAAGGCAAAGGCAAAGGCAAAGGCGAAGGAGAAGGAGGAGTAGGAGTAAGTAGGAGTAGGAGGAGGAGGACGCAGTCTCGAAGGGAACTTCCCACGACAGGTGACACGTGGGAATCTCAGTCACGGCGACGCAGGTGGATCAGGTTCGAAGAACGAAAGAGACGCGGCCGAGAGGTAGTACCTACACTGCTGGAAGGTAAGGAGGAGAAAGAGGAGAAGGAGGAGAAGAAGGAGGAGGAAGAGAAGGAAGAGGAGGAAGAGGGTCGAGGGAGGCCAAGGGAAGCCGAGAAGAGCAACATATACATATATACATAGCAAGAATATAGGCAGTGAGCAAGGCAACCGTGTCGTTCCACGGAGAGTCGTATCCACGATAGACGGCTAAAGGCCCATTCACACCGTTCGATACAAGACGTCGATGGGCCTTTGAGCAAGTTTGTTTGACCTGAGTCTCAACGAATGGCATTCCCAAGACAAGAGTAGCCATCGACTACGAGGAACCAATCGTTTTTTGCTTCTACGTCCCAAATTCTAGGAAGGTTCGGGGAAACTTTTTAAGCAGGTTGCAACGCATCCGATCGAGAGGGACAAACAATCCGTTCGTGGAAGAGGTTGTTCGAATGAAATCATACAATCGTTTGGATACGTGTGCAAGAGATGATGCATCTTACTCGAAAGAAGAACAAACGTCGGCATGGACCATTTTAATTTACATGACGAACGAACGAAGAAAGTCACCGAGGAAGACGCTTGCAGAAAGAAAAAGAAAAAAAAATGACTCTACAGCTGCATCGCAACTTTTCCAAGAAGCTTCAGGCTTATCAAACTGATAACTCAAAGCGAAAGGTGAACTAAGCCGCCATGCTCTTTACTATTATCACGAGACGACGACAATGACGTCGACGATCTCACCGATGAGCACGCAAACTCCATCCTTTTTTATTAATCCTTTTTATTATCTAGATCTCTTTCTTTCCTTATTTATCATTATCTTCTCAAATGAATGAATTATTTCGATTTTATTTTCGTAGACTTTGTCTTTGTGGACCAAGCGCGGCCATCTTGCACGGTTACGAACGATTTCTTGTAAGCATTTCGATTACTCGATCGACCATTCAACAACTCGGAAGAGACGAAAAGAGTCGGAACGTGAAGAGCACGCGTCGTGGATCGCGGAGAAAAAGAGAATCATAAATATCAGTTACCTTTTAACATTTTCAAATGTCGCCTTTCACTTCTATCGGTCCATCGATGACACCGATAGCGCATCCGGAGTCTTCTCAACATTGTATTCAATTTCTTTCATCGTTTTCTATTTGTTTATCGTTGGCATCGAAAAGAGGCTGAATGAAGAACGGTCATTATCATTTAATCGTTTCGAGCAAAAAAAAAAAAAAAAAAAGAGAAAAACAAAATAAAAAATCTATCTTATTATCCGTATTAAACAGTAACACGTTTTAAAATGAAGAAAAGGTTGTCATAGTGAGTGGAGGAAAGCAACTCACGCGCATCGTCGAGAACAATGGAATCGAGAGTCTCGTTGAATCTCATAGAATCGATATTAGTATCTAGCACGTGTCACTGTGTAGTAACTAGTATTGGTATCAGTATTAGTATTGGAGACTCGCATACGCGTTGTACGTCGCGCGTAAGAAAGGCGTATCGGGCGTAACGTTACTTTCTCGCATCGTGTGCTCGAGGCCGCCGCAACCGTCGCCGCGCGGAAACGCTCAAATCGTCCTTCGTCCCGTTCTCCTTAACACGCGGACGCCTTTATCGTTCTTCGTACGATCCAAAGCACGAGAATTTATCTCCCTTTCCTTTCTTTCGTATTTTCTCTTTCGCTCGTCTTTTTTTCCTCCATCTTTTTTTTCTTTTTCTTTTTCTTTTTTCTTCTTTTTTTTTTTTTTTTTTTTTTTTTTAATATCCACGATAACACAGACTATAATAATTAATTAATGAGCGATTATTAATGAAAATAGATATGTTGAGATTAACGAAAAAAGGAACGAACGACAAATAACATTATTATTCCTTAGAAATTCAATTCGAGTCTTTCGAAATCTCAAAAAAAATCCGTTAATTCCATAGGTCATTATGTCTCGATGTATATGGGGAAAAAAGATCGAAGGAATTTTATTGCTTGTCAATAAAATGAAATCGAATCAAGCGATTACTAGGAAAATGCGTAATTACATAGAACCCAATCTACCGTAAATGAATTTATCCAATTAGCGCCACGTTAACGCTCGTACCATATAAGTTGGCGTTTTACTTTTCTAACGATAATTCGTCATTTTTCCAAATGCCAATAAAAATGGAAATAACGAGCGTTTGTATTACGAAGAACGTGATTTCAACGACGATTCGAGCGATATTCGATCGCTTCGGTCAGCGTCTAACGGTACGACGTAAGTCGAAGGTTCCTTCGGACTTTGGCATAATCGCTTGGATGCGATCTCCGCTAGATAAAATCAGCCCATTAAAGTTCCATCTTCGTTAGCCGTAATAACATAACGGTTTAAGCGCACGAGACTCGCCTAGAACACGCCACCAATCTTCTAACCGTCAAAGAAGAACTCTTATGTCAAGAAATCGGCAAAATCTTCGCGCCCTTTTTCCGCACATTTCCCAGAGAAATGATACATGAATCGTGTCTCTGAACACGAATTTCGAACAATACGCGAACACGTATACCGTACAATCGTAAAAAATAAGTCGCGTAATTTTCCTCCCTATCAAGATATAATCACCGGCCTATTTCGTTTCTTGTTGTTAAAGTCTTATCGCGTATACAGTGTATTTCGAGATTCGTTTGAACTGATACGATAAACGAGTATATTAAAAAAAAAAAAAAAAAAAAAAAAAAAAAAAAAAAAAAAAAGAAAAACAAAAAAAAACACAGAAGAAAAAACAGAAATCAGATAAAGCAGGAACAAAGAATACCGTACGATTTTATTGAAAAATAAACATTTTTTTTTACTTGAAACAATAAAAGATTAAATGGAGTAAAGACATTGTGAGAAATATTTGTAGACAAACTTTTGAGGTTTGAAAAGGAAGAAAGTAAACCGAAGGAAATTTCGATGAGTAAGTTAAAAATTACGATCGTCAAAGATAGAAGGAGAGAAAGGGATCGCACGAATCGAACGACGTAGAAGAAACTGGACCTAAGTCGAAGGCACGCAAAGGCGAATACCGAGAGACCGGCTTGAACAACAAAACTGCCACGACTCCTTCATCGTTGCTCAAGCCTCCGGACCGCATTCGCGTCCATGTTTCTGCGCGACGAATCGTACCACCGGCTTTGCGCGTCACATTTTTCGTCCACTTTAGTAACGTCGTTCGATAAAATGCGTCGACGGTGCAAACAACATCTTTGCATTATATTAAAACATTTCATTTCAGAGGAGTATCGCTGCACAATGACCTTTTCGAAACTTTTTTCCGATTTTCCATAAGCTAATTGAACACATTGTGCATACAAAACGGTCATTTAAAAACTAAAAAAAACTACGGTTCGTATTTACGTCAGCACGTGGGAATAAAAATAACAAAAATTCCAAAGCAAAGAAGAATGACAAAAGGAAATAGCGATAACGTCGTCGTAACGGTACCGAGGCACGTTGACGTAACCGATCGAACGAAGGCAAAATAGCGAGGATTTATCGATAGCCAACAGGTGGAAGAATCAAAGTCCGCGAAGCAGGCGCGTGCGTGCGTACAAGGAGAACGGGAAGAAAGGGAAAGAAAGAAAGAAAGAAAGAAAGAAAGAAATAAAGAAAGAAAGAAAGAGAGAGAGAGAGAGAGAGAGAGAGAGAGAGAGAGAGAAAGAGAAAGAGAGATAAAGATAAAGAGAGATGAGGTACTCACTTGAGGAAATAGATCTGTCCCTCGGCAGTACGCGCCTGTTCCCATCCGTGTGGCAGGGGTCCCAGGTCGTCGACCGTGCTGATGACGTCGTAACTGCGTTGCTTCTGATGATGGTGGTGACGCGCGTGCGGCTGCGGCGCGTGTTGCTGCGCCTGCTGCGCGGACGCGTAAGTTTGCTGCAGGGATGCAGGGCTGCTGTGAGCGCGCGGATGCGCGACCGTTAAACCAGCCGCTGCGGCGGCCGCTGCCGCGGCTGCTGCTGCTGCTGCTGCTGCTGCCGCGCCAGCGGCAGCAGCGCTTCCGGCCGGTCCGCTCCCGGCGCTCGCACTCGCGGCCGTGCCTGCCGAGGCGCCGGCCGCACCATTCGGCGGACCACCGTTCGCCGTTCCGCCAGCAGGCCCGCTGTTACCCCCGCTGACATTCGCGTTCGCCGCTGCGGCCGCGGCCGAGACAACTCCCCCAGCTCCTCCGACACCGCCGGCGGCGCTTCCTCCGCCGGCCGGGCCGCCTCCGCTACCATTCGCTACGCCAACGCTACCACCGGCCCCACCACCCCCGCCTCCGCCACCGGCGCCACCACCCACGACGGAGACGTTACCACCGCCTGCAACACTGCCGCCGCCACCGCCGGACGATTCCGCGTTACGTCCTCCGGCGCTCCCCGTTACCGCGCCGGAAGCGCCGCCGCTGCCGCCGGCGCCGAAAGCCGAATCGGCCGAATTTTCGCGCGAGTGCGAGATCGACGGGCTTCTGCTGCCGGTCGATGGTGGGTTGAAGAACGAATCGGGTAAATTGCGCATACGCAACGGCACTTGAAGCGGACGTTTCGAATCCGGCTTCAAGACCGTGTCGAACAGAGCCTGTAGATCGGATTCTGAATTTTGATCGATCCTCACGACGAGATTGCTGTTCGACAACTGATCGATCTCCTGATTGAGCGCCATTTTGGATCACGCGGTCCTCCGTGCGCTCTCGATCGTCCCCTGCTGTTGTCGGTTCTTCTTCTATTACTTCTTACTCGCCTCCTTCTCCTCCAGCTCTTTTTCTTTATTCGTACTCGTTCGTCTCTACCTTGTTACTCTCGCGTCGCACCGCGTTACGTTGCGTTGCGTTGCGTTGCGTTGCGTTTCGTTGCGTTGCGTTGCGTTGCGTTGCGTTGCGTTGCGTTGCGTTGAATTTCGTTGCGTTTCGTTGCGTTGCGTTGCGTTGCGTTGCGTTGCGTTGCGTTGCGCTGCGCTGCGTCGCGTCGCGTCGCGGCGCCGTGTCCTCCTCCACCTCCGCCGCCGCCGCCGCCACCGACTCCTATCTTACGACGCTTTTTCCTCCACCGTCAGCACCGCTGCCACCTCCTCCTCCTCCTCCACCACCGCCACCGCCCCCTCCTCCTCCGCCGCCACCGCCACCACCACCGCCGCCTTCTCCTCCTTCCTTCGCCACCGCCTCCGTCTTCTCTTCCGCGCGCTCGCGCACACTCTGCCTCTCCTTTATCTTTCCTCTCTGCCTCTCTCTCTCCCCCCACTCACTCTCTTTCTCTCACTCCTTCGTCGATTCTCTTGCCTCCGTTTTTCTCGTGGTCTCTCCTCTCTATCTCCTCCCTCGACGATATATCTTATCCCTCGCCGTCTCGCACTTGTCTCCCTTACGATACACCTGCGTATGCGAAGGCATACGACACGCGATTCTTACATACGCACCCCTTTCGAGCCCCTCCGTTTCGAGCGTTCGACGGTGGTGGACGACAAAAAGGCACGAAACACACCCCACGACTCGCCGCCACGGTTACGGAAGCACTAGGCACTGGATCGACGATGGCCTGACCGTTGGCGCAAGTCGCTACGCTACGCACGTCGCCGAAGCGCCGAGCCGAGCCGAACCGAGCCAAAGCGAGGCGTGTTGGCCTGTTGCTCCTTCTTGGCAACCTACTGCCTTCGGCGGTGCCTACGCTACCCACCGCTGGTGGGGTGAA
Organism: Vespa velutina; assembly: GCF_912470025.1. NCBI lineage: Eukaryota > Metazoa > Arthropoda > Insecta > Hymenoptera > Vespidae > Vespa > Vespa velutina. The sequence goes on along the minus strand of NC_062197.1, from coordinate 7,383,337 downwards.
GATAAAAATCACCGTAGAACGTCTCTAAACGAAAGCGCGCCGCAATCGTTCTAAGAGATTACCAACTGACCAATGAAAGACACGATCTTAATGATACGCAAGAATTAAGAATCCTCTTATTGGTTGAGCTCCGTACCGTTAGCGAATTCCTTCCCTTTCTCTTCTTTCTTCTCATCTTATTGGTTTGCCATTTGCTTCGATTCGTTCTTCTCTTCCAACTCTGCAGTCGATCAAACTCGATTTTAAGGTTAAAGAGAATGTATTCGTGTTTTCCCTTTTATTTATTTTTTCTTCAACTTTCGTTAGACTAATTCAACGATTCTGAATCTTACGATTAAATTATTTTTACGAACCAATCGAGAACTCTTGCAAGAAATTGTTCTTATGTAGATGCGCGAAATAGCGCAAATGATTCAAATGCATCTTTCGAACCGCTTCGGTAACTCCGCCATCTACAATGGCCGATGTTCGAAGCCTTCGATATTTCGGTTGTAATTATTTTAATTTATTGCTAAAAATGTAATATTCGTCGTTTGAATTAATTATATTTTTACAAACGGAATGATATCTATTTTAGTCGCGTTAAATTATTTTCATCCACAGAACGTGCTTTTATCGAGTAAGAACTCGGTGATATAAAAACGAAGATGTCTTCTAAGAGGTATTCGGTTGTTTATGCGTTTACGATTAGTTGTCCTTCGTTAGTTTTTATATCTTAATAAATCAGAAAATAATTTCAATCCTTTATCTTTTAATTTATATTATTATTTGAAGTCGATTATGAATCGATGCTCTTCATTCAAAGTGATATTTTCTTCCTTTGTTAACCTGTCGCAGTTTCTTCTTTAAAATATGTTTCTTTCGACTATATCTTTTGTAACTCCATGTGACGACATTCCGTAAAATTTATTGACAGCTTTGATATCACTGCACAATCCGAGTTAACATTATGTTTAAGAAACGCATTATAAATTGCAACGTTTTTATAAAGAAAAAAAAATCTATTAAAATGTACATAGCTTACTATATTATACTGAAACATTCTCAAGCTTTTTATTTTATGCTTTGCAGCGAATTAAAAAAGTTGTCCGAAGAAAGCTTAACAAGGCAACCCGAGGAAGTATTTGATATTATATGCAAACTAGGAGAAGGGTGAGTCTATGCAATTTTTGTTAGTATTTAAATGCATTCCTAAATTTACTTCTTAAAAACAGCTATGACTTAATCAACGACATTATATCTTTATTAATTTGTAAACGATTATAATCTAAAGAAAATTTGTTAAAGATAGAAAAAGCGTATCATTTGTAATTTTAAATACATATATATATATATATTTATTTTTCTATGATTATATACAATGCAGGTCTTATGGATCCGTTTACAAAGCACTGCATAAAGAGAGTGGACAAGTGCTGGCTATTAAACAAGTACCCGTGGATACGGATTTACAGGAAATCATCAAGGAAATTTCAATTATGCAACAATGTGACTCCCCATACGTTGTTAAATATTATGGAAGTTATTTTAAAAATACAGACTTATGGGTAAATGCATATGAAATTATTAGAATTAAATTTATATAAATAAAAGATATATATATATATATTTTATTTTTTGAATTTTAATGATTACTGTTTTTCACTTAGCGCAATTTTATTGAATTGTATAATAATGTTGAATTATTAATCTTCCAGATCGTGATGGAATATTGTGGTGCTGGATCTGTTAGCGATATTATGAGATTAAGGAAAAAGACGCTGCAAGAAGATGAAATCGCTACAATTCTCAGTGATACCTTGAAGGGATTAGAATACTTGCATTTAAGAAGAAAAATACACAGGGATATTAAAGCTGGAAATATTTTACTAAATAATGAAGGACACGCTAAATTAGCCGATTTTGGTGTAGCGGGTCAATTGACTGTAAGATTTAATACTTTGATATGAGAAACTACGAAATGAGAAAGTAAAGCTGATAACGATTGTCTTTTACATAGGATACAATGGCAAAACGTAATACAGTAATTGGAACGCCATTTTGGATGGCACCCGAAGTAATACAAGAGATAGGATATGACTGTGTTGCGGATATATGGTCACTCGGTATAACGGCTTTGGAAATGGCCGAAGGAAAACCTCCTTATGGTGATATCCATCCGATGAGAGCTATATTTATGATTCCAACTAAACCTCCACCTAGCTTTAGAGAACCAGATCAATGGAGTCCAGAATTTATTGACTTTGTCAGTGGGTGCCTTGTTAAAAATCCAGAAGAGAGAGCTACGGCGACTGAATTACTCAATCATGAATTTATTGGTAAACATTTATTGGTACATCTGTTACAAAAAATAAATGTAAATAACTTCGTTTAATTTCTTCTTGGAATTTGTATAACAATGTATTATTATAGGCAATGCGAAACAACCAAGTATTCTTAGTCAAATGATCGCTGAAGCACATGAAATACGAGAGAAGCAAAGTGCACATCGTGCACATGTTATCAACAACGTCGCGATCAAAAATCAAAATCAAGCGGATGATTCGGTAATGTTGCCTAATAAAACTTAATTTTTCATGCATGAATTTACATCATTTTTTAAATATTTAACGTAATAATAATGTCATTCTATTTGCAAATATCAAGGATGAAGAAGACTGTAGTGGTACTATGAAACCTTTGCCAGAAGACACAGGAACGCTCGTTCCCAGTCATGATTTACCAGACACTGGAACGCTTGTATCTGCAGTATTAGATCTTGGTACAATGGTCATTAACAGTGATACCGATACTGAAGCCACTATGAAAAGTTAGTAATTTGCATCTATATAAAGATATGAATATAAAAAAAAATATTATATTATACGTGTACGTGGGTAACTACTTCTAGGGCATAATACTGGATCAGTTGAATCTGGGAAGAAATATCGACCTTTGTTCCTAGATCATTTTGATAAAAAGGAAGCACCTGAGATAGGAAAAGTAAGTTTTTGAACAAAACTTTAAAGATACTAATAAAAAAAAAAAAAAAAAAAAAAATTATAAATGTGTTTAGGGTAATGGCCAAATATCAGGAGCGCATAATGTAGAGATCGCTAATAAAATTGAAGTTCAAGGTGCTACAGAATCTCAAAGGTTTCAAAGCCATTTACAATTACAACTCAATCAAATATCGCATCCGGTGCAAGAACAACCGCCTAATAATGTAGGCAAATTTCAAAACGTATTTACGGAACGTGATTTTGACTTTGTAAGTATATTAGCAAGTTATACAATATAATTTCATATATATTACAAATTAGACGTTACTTACAGTTAATTATCTTCCTTTTTACGATTTAGATATGTAGACCTTATTTAGACAGAATAGTAGTTTCATGTTTGTAAACAAATTCTTATCTTTACACATTAACCAAACACTATCACAATTAATATTCCTGCAGTTAAAGTTTCTGTCTTATGAAGAACTGCAACAACGAATGGCTAATCTGGACGCAGAAATGGAACGCGAAATTGATGAATTAAGAAGAAGATATCAAACGAAGAGGCAACCTATTTTAGATGCCATGGATACTAAACGAAAGAGACAACAGAACTTCTAACAGTTTGACTTCTTTTTTTAAACAAACGAGTGTGATGATAGATAAAGAGTGTACAGTTGTATAAACAAATAGATTTTATCCACTTTATCCCTAGTTTCGTCAAAGAAAAGGACATTTGTTTTATGTACATTTATCTAGCAAGAGATATAATCATTTTAAAATAACTTCCCTCTTCAAATAAATGTCACTTGTCTTTGGGAAATTAGGGTATATAGATAATACTAGCCAATAGCCTCACGTCACCAATGTAAATTATTTTACATGATTTAGGTGAAGAAACAATAACTCTACTTAACTCTTCCTTCATTTTTTTCGTGTTTTTCTTTTCTATTAAATTTACACATATTTACTGTTAAATATACTATTCTTACAGAAAGTATATGTCCCTTTTTAGGGTTGATTAGGAAATGCAAGAAGGTGTGCAATGCATGTGCAACGGTAAAGCATAAAATTTACAATTGTTGGCTTGTTTGGAAATGAAATTTGACGACAATCTTGCGTCTACTAGTCACGTTCAATGCCATTTATTTTAACAAGAATATTTGTAATAAGATCATTATTAGAGCTTGGATATTGGCTTTCTAAAGCTATCCCCCTACTTGTTGCTTATGCTAATAAACCTCATTGTTTTGCGAGGTACAGTGAAAAATTTAAGGTCATATCTAATACGATAATATGGCCAGTGACCTGAAGTTTTAGAAAGAGATACCACTACAAGCCCTGAACATCATTCACATGATACATACATACATATATATAAATTTCGTTTTAGGCATTTAAGTATTTTCATTTTATCAAACGCGAATTTTACTTTATTGCTAATTCTACTGCCATACATAGTATATAATTTCAATTACGCGTGATGTCAATATTAGCTTACATCAATTTAATCTCACCTTGAGAGACTTTCTTTCTTAAGCACGAAACACCATGTATTTTAAACATATAAGTTTTTGCATTCTCATACATGGTAAGGTTTTACGTAGTTTTACGTAATATCATGGTAGGTGAGACGATACATTGCAAAAAAATATTTCGTGAAAGAACTTACTAGGATTAGTCTTCCCTATTAGAGAATAGTCTTATATTTCTCTACTTCGCAATACTAGGGTATTGAAATTATCGAAATTGCGAAGTTGTACGACTACTAGTAACGATTATGATATCATGACATTAATAATCATCGATTAATTCAACAAAACAATATTTATATACAATTCCCAAATGTGGCAAGTTGTCATAATGGTGATTCGTACTTGACTCATTGCCTAAAATTGTAGAGAATGACTACATACAGAGTAATTCTTTGCTGACGTTGGGCTATTTCGTACATATATAATAAAGGTAGATCGATGACACTTAGATCCTGTAGCCAGAACTGAACTTACTTTTTATCCGTTTGAGGATTGATACAGAATAATAACATATTTTTGATATAGAAAATATGCACGATGTCAGTAATACAAGATCCGAATTTCAATTACTCTAAACTAGATCAATTGGATTTTTTTCAATTCTTTTTTTTTTGGAGCCACTAAGAAAATTCATAAAAATTATTATAGAGATAGAACTTCTTCGACAAAGTGACAACTCATGTAATAAGTGTTCGGTTTATCTTTTCCCTTTTTTTAATAGAAATGAAACCTATTGTATAATGATTTTTGCTTCATTATTTGCTTCTTTTATATAACGTTGAGAATAATATACACAAATTGTTACTTTCATCGATATTTGTGGCTTCATTGAAATCTCCTATTCTCTGTATTATTCGATGTGAAACCCATTTTTAGATATTCATTTCATTTTTTTTTTACTGCAATTTTAAAAAATTATGTATTATAAAATATTTTTCATTACATATACAAAACTGATTTTATATTATGTGATTCGTATTTACAATGAACAAAAGAATATCACATCAGTATTATTGCAGATACAGTGATGCATCGGAACGCCATTTTGTTAAAATTTAATATTTATCTGCAGGTCATCTCGTTATTAGTATAATAACATAATTCCTTTATGTAAAGATTAGCCAAGATATGTATAGTATCTGCCAAAACCGTCTTTACTTTTTCATCAATAAATATGCATTTGCCACTGAGCTTTAAAGATAAGATTTTCCATTGTTTCTACAGTGTGCTCTTATTAACTTTTTAATCATTCAGGATATTCAAGTTTTATTTACATAAGTGACCCATTATTTACTTTGTAGTACATATTATTTTCATTATAAAAATATATGAAGTTAATGGTATTATACAAATTTCAATCAGTGCACGTGGAATAATTTTTTTTTTTTTTTTAGTTTAATATTTTAAAAAATCTCATTACATTAAAAACACATTTTACAGTATCATTAAAAAATGAAAAATACAAAAAAAGGCGTACAAAGAATATGTTTTATATAAATTGACAAGTTTTTTAGAAATTTCATATTGAAACTTCAGTATCATATTTGATTTTATATTTAAAAAAATTAGAATATTCGCGTATTTTCTTATCGCATAAATATCTTTGCAATATACAATATATTACAGAAAGTTAATTCATATTAACATGTATATAAATATATCACAAAATCTGATGTCTACTCGTTATAGTCATAATATCATCAGTTTTTTAGTTGCTATTATATATAGATTATTAAAAAAGTTATTATATTATATAAAATATGATATAGAATTTGTCAAGCAAACATTTGTTTAATTCTTTAAGATAATAAGTAATAAGAGACTATAAATCTTCATCTCCTATAGTATAAAATGCATTATTTTCCACAATACCACATTCTCTTGTGCGTCCTCTTTCATGTTTATAAACTATAGTTTTGTCATCGCTAGATTTCTTTAGTTTCATAATTGACAACCTGTCTGTTAATTTTTTAATAATAGGTTCTACTCCAGTAGTGGAATGAACTTCATCTTGCTACAAAATAAAAATTAATACAGTTGGAGCAGAATATAAGAAATAATTAGATAAAACAACAGTCAATTTTCATACTTGTTTTTCTTCAATATTTTCTATTGGTCCAGCACCCATAACAATACGACTATGTCCATCTCTCATTATATATGTCCATGATTTTTTTTGTGGTTCCTGAAAATAAATGCACTTATTGCTAAAATTAAAAAATTAACATTTGATTTTATTAATATTAATAAATTATCTATAAACCTGATGCTTGTTGCCATCTGTACTTTTTAATAATAATTCGTCTATCATAGACTGCAGACATACAGACATTAAAATAGCCTGATCAGAAGAAATCGTAATCCATTGCAATTGATTCTTCGCTATTAAATATTCAAAAGATAGCTCAAGATTAAAATGATCATGATGGTTGTATCTATCTATACCCTAAAAATATTATACCTGTTATGTTATTTATAACTGCAACTACTCTTAACTTTCCAAACATATACTTATTTTCTACACACTTACATTTTGTGAAGTAGTTATACGCCAACATCGCATTCTAGTTACCTTAAATGCTATTTCTTGTGGTTTATCATCGGACGTTAATACACGTAAATTTAATTCATTTTTACCAATGGCAATTATTACCTTCGATTCTGATTGAGGATAATCACAAAAACATGGTATAAATTGTACATAACCATAATATTTCAAAGTGCGTGCAATCTTCATATACTAAAAAAATATAATATATATATAATATATATATTTATATATACTTTACATATATGTTAATACACACACACATATTAACTTAAAAAATTGAAATTACTTATACACAAGATACCTCTTTTTTCGTTTCATTTTTTTGTAGATTTTCCAAGCAATTTTGCACTTCATCTGTAATCAAGATCCATCCCCTTTGAATCTCAGCTACTGTTTGGTTGTATAATAAACTTAAACCTACCGAATCATCTAATATTTCTAAATCATGCTCAATATCCCAATAATTTCTTCCAAGTACTACTCGAATACCTAGAGTACACATGTTTTTATATGTTATAACAGGAGATTCAAAATCCTGTAACTTCCGCAATACTGGACAAAACAAAAAGTTATTATATGATACATAAATATAATAAAATAAAAAAATTATAATAATATTAAAGCATATTGCATGCATACCAATTGCATTGTTATCTTCTTGTACAATAATAAACAAAGCAAAGTAATGGTGCAAATGGTTCAGTAACATAATACGGTCATATACTTTCTAAAAAGAGATATAGGTATGCATAAAAAATGAAATCGCACTTCTATTACAGTTGATAATCTTTTTGATAATATACACAAATACCTTTAGAACTTGTCCAGAGTTTTCTTTCGTAGAAACATTAATGGTTATTTTATAGTCATTTGAAAGAAATACATCTAAATACTCATTCTCAAATGGACCATTCACAGCTTCTTGTTGTGCATTTAATAAAAATCCATTTAATAATTCTGAAGAATTTATTACTGGATCTTGTCCTATTGTCTGAATATATTTTTCTAAACCAACACGGCGTTCTTCTTGTTGAGTCATAGTTAAAGGAAAGAACTTTTTTGGAGGAAATGTTGGAAGAGGAATATCAACATCTTTTACTAACTGTTCGTGTAAGTTAAGCAATTGCTTGTAACGTACAGTACAATGAAATAATCCATTAATATGGATATTGTAGCCCTGAAAATTAAATAACAAGCAGAAGTAAAATATATATAATTGTTTTAATTATAATTTAATTTTAATTATAATTTAAGATATTAATACTTACAACATATGTGTTACTAGCTGCATCTAAAAATTCTTGGGTGTCTGGTATAGAAAAATGCATTTTCACTAAAGTTAATTTAAAGGCTTCTTAATTTTGTACTTCTTAAATAGGTGCATAGTTTGTATTTTATCTTTAGAAGAAAATATTAGATAAAATTTATCAATATATTCAAAATATGTCTATTTTATACTTTAATACTTTACATATCGTCATATGTGTATATATATATATATATATATATACTTTCTTTTTTGAAATTATTTTGTTAACTAATAGTAATTACATTAAAAATAATTGAAAAATATAAAGTTTATGGAATATAGAAAAAATAACATAACGGACATTAATTTTCGTTAACGTTTCATTTAAAAAATAAAATATTCATTCACTTACAAAACTGTTTTATTATACAATCCTAACTTCATGAGAATCGTCATAACATATCTATATATCTATATCATATCTATATATACATATGAATGCATACGCCTACATATCTATTACTTACATTTCATATTGTTACATCTACTGACATATTTTTCACTATTGAACTTGCGTACAACCTCGAATATATCCAGTCGATTAAGGCTATTTATTACCTATGGTTTTATTATGGTTTACAACAACAATGAGTACAGGCGTAATTCTTTATCGATTTTAATGAACAAAGTCTCATTTTAAAGATAAAGTTTTAAGCAAGGACATAGTGTTTTTGATTTTTGAAAAAGCTTTATTTTCTTCACAAAAAAATCGTGTCAAAAAATAGTATTTTTTCGAGAATAATTTATGCATAAAAATAAAGCTTGCTAAATCATAAATTTGAAAAATCATGTCCTCGCTTATATTTTCGTCTTTAAAATGAAATTTTTTTTATCAAAATCGATCAAAAATTACGTTTAGATTCATTGTTGGCATAAAAGCTGTTTTTAATATTAAAAAAAAAAAAAAAAAGATTTCGTTAAGTGGCGCTCCTTGAACATTGCGGTGAAAGAGAAGAAACTAATATCGCACTACTGATTTTCATATAAATACTTAAGTCGTGTACGTTTTATTTCCGTGAAGTAGATTGATTACTTGATTGTTTGTATGCGTAAACTAATGCTCAGATTATCTAATTTATTCCAAACACAAGGAAATGCATTTTACGATCACACTGAGAAGCTATAGTAACTCATTTAGATATTTTAATGAGTTTTGGACGGATAATTCTATAGTAAAAATAAAGAAGTACGTATTTCAGCTTTCATCCCAATAAATTTTAGATATCGTTAAATTTAAAAAAAATTTTTCGATGGATTCCGTCTGATTTTTTTTTTTTTTTTTTTTTTTTTTTTTTTTTTTTTTTTTTTTTTATCAACACAAACGAACATAACCATTAATTTTTTTTACATGTATACATTACATATTATTTTTACAAAAATCAAAATATAAGTTATCTAAGGTTAATTCTACTAATAAGTTAGAACTCTTAGCACTATTTTTTCTGCAATTTCTCTTGCAATCCACTTTATATTATTACTACTGTAATAATATATAATATCAAAACATAATAATGAGAATAACGATAAGAAAAAGAAATAGAAGGAGAAATATATATATATATAAATATACTTATACATGATATAAATCATGTATATCCTATATTGTATATGATGTTGATAATTTATAATAATAAAAAAAGAAAGAATATATTTAAAAAAATAAACAAGATACAATACAGTCAACTTAGTCGCTGGTGTCTCACAAAGATCTATGTCTTTTCTTTTAGGACCATTCTATATCGTGCGAATTCTCAACAATCGTGTCTTCAATAATTTCGACACATGATGAGCCACTGATACATACATAGAGATACGATCATAAATACGAAGTTGTTTTTTTATTTTCGTTCGTTATTCTCCTTGTCTTTCTGCATTATAATCGCCAGTTTCTAATACTCGCTTTTGTTTTTATTTCGTTTTTTTTAACCTTTTGACTGTTCTAAGCAGAAGCACTTCGCGTGAGCGGCATGCGGTCCAAGTATGCGACCGCTAGAGACATAAAAATAAAAAAATAATAATCAATTAAAATCTTCGCCGGACGCATATATGCGTCCACAGGCCACACCGATAGCCTTTGTTGGACGCACATATGCGCCAATAGCAGTTAAAGGGTTAATATCGTATTATTTTTTTTCTTATTGATCTTTTTAGCGATTTTGCGGAACTGATAATTTCTATGAAATTCTATTGTGAAATCGATATAAAGAAAATGTAGGAATCGTCATCACGTAAATAAGTTTGTATGATCTTTTTAATTATTATATGTATAGTCATTTTAACAATGTAAACTGTATACGTAAAAGCAGAGTACAATTAATATTTGGATAAACAATCGTACAATATATGTAAACAATAACGAAGAAGAAAGAGTCTGAGCGATTTTAATAGGTGACAAACAATCAGTCTACCATTGAATCTCAAGCAATAAACATTGCAGCTTTCTTATTTCGTATTCAAAAATTAAAATAATTCTTTTGACTATTTAACATTCAAGATATACATGTAGTACTTTAATGTACTCTATTAATATTAACAATTAGATAACGATAATTTATAAAAATCATGCATATATAATTTCAACATCATGTAGACATTAATGCAACGTTAAAATAAAATAATTTTAATCTTAAATTTCAATCGATATAAATTTTAATACCCATTTTCATTAATGGCTAGTCATATAAACAATAACGAAGAAAAAACTTTGAGTGATTTTGACAAATAAAAAACAATTAATATACCATTGTAAATAATTCAATCGATTATTTAACATTAATTTAAGATATATGATAGCACAATATTGATTTCTACCAATTATTAATAGTTATTTATAATAATTATAATAAATTATATATATTTAATTTAATTATAATAAATTATTATACATTTATAATAATTATAATTAATAATTTATAATAATCAAGTTTGTATATTTGTTTAAACATTATATAAGTCGTAAGAATCATTTAATATAAAATAATTTCAATTTAAAATTTCAATAGATTCAAATTAAAAATTTTTTATTTTTGATTTAAATTTTTATCTTTAATTAATATTAACAAAAAAGAATTTTTGACTGACTTTGACTGTTATCGAATCAGTTTTCGTTTGGATTTCAACGAGTAAACATCGAAATTTTTTTTTTCTGAACTTAAACAATTTATAATTTCATTTATTTTACAATCATATAAACAATATATGATGTACGTAGAATATAAATAACTGTTATTTAAAGAATATTTAATACAATCGTAAAGTAGGATTGATTACGATCACAAGAAACTCATTTTTAGTTTCTTACTTTAGTGAACATTCTTTATTATCTTGCGGCATGTGTAAAATGCGCAAATAAAAACTTAAAATAAGTAAATTTTTATATTAAACATTTCCTCAATATTTTCAACAATTTTTTATTATAACAATGATAATAATTTTATTTTTATTTTTTTTTTGTTTCAGAATATCACTGCAATAATGCGCAAAACAAAATATAGCAAAAATAAAAATACAAAAATCGCGACTGAAAACTCATTTATAGTTTCTTATTTTCCTCAATCTTTTTTATTATCTTGGGACAAGATACCCGTCGTGCAAAAATCAATAAAGTAAATATATTTTTATATCAAACATTTCTACAATATTTTCAACAATTTTTTATTATAACAATTGTACTAATAATTTTGGTTTTATTTTCCTGTTTCAGAACATCATTACAATTGCGTACACAGCGATGATGAAATCGGGTGTTTATATCGTTAAAATAAAAACCAAAAAATCACGAAGTAAAACAGAGATTGTTCATTCGCGTGTCGCGATTTAAACAACGAGTGAACTTGAATCAATTGCATGTAATACAGTCCTTAGATTCAATGTTTGTTCGCAAAGATTTTTATTTTTTTAACAGTCGCATAAACTATATTTATAAAAAACAATAGAGTTTGGCGAAGTAAATTCAATGATCGTTCATTAGTAATTAAATACTGTATATTAGAGTCATTGAAGAGAATCTCAATCAATTTGATGTCGACCTACTTCATTTTCAATCATCTATGAATCAACCTCCCTCCATTTCGACTTAAATCACGGACGAGTGTTATTGAGCCATCGCAGAATTTCTTAAATAGTAAATTATGTCGAGGCTGAAAATTTCTAATCGTCCGACGCAGTTAATTGGTTGTAATTAAGTAATTAATTAGTAGAAAAGCATTGAATGATTACGAGTTTTTTTCGGAAATTTACTCCTAAATGATTTCGTGAATTATATTTTTTGATTTATTGATCAGGGTCTTTTTGTTTCATACTCGTTTATAATTATTTGCACTTTGACATAGATATTTGAGAATTTTCAGCATATTTGAAACATTTCTGATAAAAAAGACTGAGTAAGAAAATATTTGCGATGAATAATCTTTGAATTATAAGCAATTCTGCATAATTTTCTTATAATATTCAGAATATTTGTTTATATCTTTAAATATAAGCAAATTTATATTTTTAAATAAAAATTAATTAAATATTTAATTGATTTGGTTGATAAAAAAAATCTTAAAAGAATTGCTTTTTGCTTTTGAAAAAAGAAGTGGAATGGAGTCATTATTTTCGAAAGAGAAAAATCGAATAGAGTCATTGCTTATAAAATAGAAAAGACCATTAATAAAAAAAAAGCCTTTAATAAAAAAAAGAGATTTGTAAAATCACAACTCGTAAAGCCTATAATAAATCATTCAATTTTTAGCTCCGGATTTTCAGCAGTTAATATACTAATTCTCGTTTTTTACTTATGCTTTCTCAATTTTTAAGCGAATATCTTTTAAACAAAAGGCAGTAATTTTTATGCAAAGATCTCAGTTTTCTATATTTTTATTATTTGCCAATTTTTTGCTAATTTATTTTAAAAAATGACAGTTTTTTCTTTCACTCTTTAGAATTACAAAAGATTTTAATTCTTTCCCATTATCATTTGTAATATATTAAATTCTTAGATCCTTTTCTTTTTTGCATATAAGATATGATTTGTATATGTAGTTACGGTAAAAAACAAAAAAAACCTATTAAAGCAAAAAGCCATAAATTATAGCCTAAGAATGGAACGATAGCCTACTTAGCTATTTATCTATTTTCACCAGCTTATTTGAATCTTTTAAAAATGATTTTAATCATATTTTAATTTTGTTTCATTAGTCATATTTTATATTATTACTCAATGTACTTTTACAATAATGAATGTAGGGAAGTTTAAAAAATTTCTTAAATCCATCATAGATTTAAAAAATTAAGATTACAAAAAATATTTCATCCTTGAATATGTACTCGAATAAGATTATTTCGTATTAATATATTTTTATTATTAAATTCGAGTCATATATTTTTTAATTAGTTTCGAGTCATACAAGTTTAATTTTTGTTTGTTTTAAATTCGAATAAATTTATTATTATTTTTATAAAATTATGTTCTATATTAAAAGCAATAGCGTCATCAGAACCATCGAGGAATCGATTTACAGTCGAAATGCCGATTTATCAGCGAGGATTTGTTATATCGGTATATATCGTCGAGCTTCATTATCGAGGGATTTAAATTTTTACATGAAAATTTTGACATTTTTTCGCATTATATATAGAGAAAGTATATCTCCGTTCTTTTGTACAGATAGGATAGGAAAAACGCTCAAACGTTAGCGTCGACGGACACATATATGTGAGTATTAGCAGGAGCAATTAAGTGGGCTCTATTTTAATTTTCAAAATTCGTAGATTTTAGAATAAAAAAACCTAGATACACGATATTATTTTTGGTCTAATGTATATCATATTTTATATATGAGCCATTCATTCCATTTATAAGTAATATCGAACTAATGGCTGTTTAAATATGCTTTAGCTATTTGTAGATGTTTAACTAGAAAGAGAAGATATAAAGTTTGTACGATTAACAAATACTTTTCAATTAATTTATTATCAGAGAGGAAGAGGAAGAGGGACAGAGAGAAGTATAATTTGGTATATGATTTTTTTATGCTTTTGTCAGATGCATTACTATTTTTACTATATATATAAAAATTTCTGTCGTACACTAATTCAATTGTTAAATTAAGCGAAAGTTATAACCTACATAAGTTTGTACATTGATGTAATAGGCATATGATAGAAACAGTGTTTCGCTGTTACGTTTATAGTTCATATTTTGCCCATACGTGTCGCTGTACTCACATAGGCTACGAACGAAAAGTAGCGAACAGTTACTCAATATATTAGGTGGACCGGAAAGTAATGTCGTTTCTGCGCATATCGATATTTGATTGTGATTAAAAATAAAAACTTGTTAAAAATTTATTCGTTTGAATTTAATTTAAGAAAGCGACATTACTTTCCGGTTCACCTAATAGGTTGAAATCTGTAATAGATTCGATCTGTTACTTTGCTATTTAAAAATATACGATTTTTGAAAAGCCCGCAGATATATGAATGCTTGAATGAAACATATTTCCATTTATAGACATTGTGTTTGATCTTATATAATATATATATATATATATATATATATATATATATATATATATATACATATATTCATCATAGTATTTGATCATACAGATCGATGAAAATCAACAATATATTTTTTAATTTATATGAAATGTAGATCAAATGGATGGATTGAATTAAATTTAATAAGGTTGATTCTAGTGAAACGACCAATCAACGAAATAGTTCAAAAGTTAATTATAATTAATTATTATTCATGGATTAATCATATATCGTTATATTTTATTTTTCACAACTTATATTAAATAAAAATGACCAATTATATTTATATAAAGTTATATAGTAACTCTTTCACGTAATGCATTTATTTTTATATAATATATTATATTAAGAAGAATTTACCATATAAATGTTTGTGTGTGTGTGTGTGTATGTGTATATGAAAAATCCTGCATTTTTATTGGATGATTGTTAGAATCCTCTGTTCTCTAGAAACTTCTATTTGAACTCTTTGCTAATATGGTCATATAAGGTACGAAGTGACAGATAAATGATTTGTGATTGTAAATGATGTCTCGAACATTTTTTTTCTATTTAAGTAGCTTACTTTATAAAGATTAAATCGATTATTAATTGCAATCTTTTAATATTGCATTTCGTTTCTGAAAAAAGGTGAAGTCATTTGCTGTTCTTCATAAACTTTATACGCATAGAAAATCTGATTGGTTAACGGTAGAAGAGAACATTCTATCGCCTGTCGTTTCACGATTGATCGAATTTAAGACGAGTTGTCTTGGAATTGGTGATTATATTTGTGGCCTTGAATTGTAAAAAATTGTTTGTGAAAATATTAATATCGTTACAAATGCGTTCATAAGCTCAATTGCATTTATTAAGAAAAAGAAGGAAAAAATATTCTCTGCATAGGCAATGATGCTTCCGAATGAGGTTCATAAAGTAATGAAGTAATAATAGATATTTTTTTTTTATAAGGATGTGACTAACGCATTTTTTTACGTTGTCTTTTAAAAGGTTCTCGCGTAGATGAGATTTGATTGATATATCCTGTGTACAACGCTAAGACACACAACAGAAAGAATGTATTGCCTACAGTGGTTGCTTCCAGTATTATTAATACCCAAACCCGTAAATCCTGCATTGCTACAAACGCACGTTATGTTTATGGCACTTTATCTAATTGGATTCTTTTTGGAAAGAAAACCTTGTAATACGTGCGGTTTAGTTTTCTTAGTTGCAATTTTTCTGATATGTTACAGTGGTATCGGTAACTGCTTCCTATGGAGCAAAAATTGCGACACTGTAAGATGTGCTAATGGTTAAAATGATTTTATCATTCTTCCTAGATATTTCAATTGTACTTGTTTTTTGCATCTGTCTTCTTCAAGAATGAGTTTAAGAAATATTATCCTGAAATAGTCAATTTGAGTGATAAAATCTATATGTATTTGTATAGAGTATGAACACAAAAATATAAGTTGTCAGCTTACAGTTTTATAACAAATGTATTATAAACTCTTATATTTCATAACCTTCCAATTATGAGCTATTAAAGAATATCAAATATTTCATAAAATAAATGTATCGAGTTTATTTGTTAGGATTCGAAAACTAGAGCTAAATTCTTGATAAATTGTCTAATCTTCGAGAAAACTGTTAAATGTATACAATTTCATCCATTGACAAACTTACCATGTAGCATAGTTAACTCATGGAAATTCACAAAAATATAGACATTAACATAATTGTAACATTGTTATGATGATCTTCCTGATAGATAACTTCTTTTTAAAATATGGCATTTCAGTGACTTTACAAATGTGTTTAAATGATATTTCTTTAATGTATTAACAGAAAAGGTATATTCTAAATGTAAAATAAATAAATTATTATAAGTCTATTTGTTGTTTCTATTTGTTAATTATAGTTTTAAAGAAACATCTTGAATAAAAATTAATAAGAACAAAATTTATGTGAAGATGACATTGTAAATATTATATAAGAAAACTTAAAGAATGAAAATTTTATTCTAATAGACATGACTTAATCTATCTATTTCATATATGGAGATTAGATAGTAAAATTTGCATATTATAATAATAAATAATAATGAACCTTATATATTTACATATCAAATAGACAAGTACTAAAATATTATCTTTTGAAAAATTAAAACACAGTATTACATTAAGAAATTTTTATTATTTTATTTTACAAAAATTGCTTATGGGGCTTTTCCACGTCCAAATCCACCACGGAATTCTAAATCACCTGTACCAGCACCAACATCAGCTTTTTTATCACCAGGTCCAGCAAGACCTCCTGGACCTCGCCTGTATCCAGCACGATCCTCTGTTGGTCTTGAAGCTTCGCTTCTTGGTCCTGCAGCTGGTCTGGGTCTTGCAGTTTCAGACCTTACTTGTCTCTTTAATGTAGACGGTACTATTTCAGGTGGAAGATGCAAGTATCCACGTAAATATTCAATACCCTCGTTCGTTAAATACCAATAGAAATGTCGCCATGCAAATTGTTCTTTGACATGTCCTCTGGATTTGAGAGACTATAAAATAATGAAAGAAACGTTATAAAAGTGAAAAAATACGCATAATTTCTTTTAAAATTGAACATCAAGATAAATTTTACCTGCATTGCTTTAATTACTTGTAAATTGGGGATTGATTCAAGTTCAGGGTGTTTAGGAGCATGGTAGTCTTTCTTTGCTACCATGACACCTTCTTTAAACAAGTACTCATATATAGCAACACGATTCTTTTTTGGCATCAACATCCTGAAAATATAAATATTTAATTCTATGTTATTATTGATAAATTGAGATATTATATACTGTGTAATATCAGTTATTTAGTATCTAATCTTGCTAATTTGTTACTTTTAAAGGACCAATAGACAGATGTTAGGTTGATAAACATGTATTATAGATAACAAAACATAATTACATGTGTAATATAGGTTAAACGTTAAAAGCAATTGTATTTTCATCAGAAATGCATAGAATTCTATGTCTTTGTAACTTTTACGAGATCATTAATATGTAAGTTTGAAAAAAATATTATTAGCTTCTCAGATTGTATAGTGTAAAAAATTTATCACGTGTCTGCATTAAAAATATTTAGCATTGTATGAAATAATATATTTCTAAAAACATATATAATTTAATAATATTAAAAATATTTCGCAATATCAACAGATTTGCAAGATTTCGGTAGATATTTAACATAAAAAAAACGTACTTGATGTTTCTTTGTGGACCTTCTTTTCAAGAGGAAAGACATGCAGGGTGACCACACTAATATAGACAAACAAGGTTTGTGAAATGTTACCAATCAGTTTGAAAAAGCCTAATGTCGCTATGTATACGATTCACTTCACTTAAATCGAAAGAAGATTAAATATAATATATACAAATTTTATTTACTTTAATACAATTATTACAGACAATTGTCTGTGCTCATAATAGCATAAATATAAATTTATAAATAATTAATCTAATTAATGATTACTCAACTTTTATTTAATCAAATTGTCAGTCATGCTATTAATATTCCCGCATAAATGTGCTGCCCTCTGTAATGTAAATTCGAAAGATGGTTTATAAATTTCGTGAAGCGCAAATATCAAAAAGATTGCGGATTATATATGTAGTATTTTTAATAATGTGAAGAGTATTTATTTAATTGCAATATTATTTACATAGTTGTAAATAATATATATTAATAATCTAAATAACAAAACATTAAGATTGAAGTTTTTTATTTTTGGTGATTTATTTTCGTGCACTTTCAGCAAAATGTCACACAAAAACAATGAAGAATTTGATAATTTAAATAATTCTGTTAGAAGTACTTCGAGAGTGTTAAGTTTTTTTAATAAATCAAAACAGGTCATCATTGACAATGATGTAAAAAATGATTCAGCGATTCTCGAGTGTAATCCTGAATTGAATGCCATAAATAAGAATGAACGTTCATATGTAGAAAGTAATAATAAACTGTAAATATTTTTGTGTGCTTTATTTAATTTATTTTAATTCTATTTTTTTTTTTATTAATAATATGAACTAATATTGATTTTAGTATGTTTAACGTTGTATTTGGTAAGGTAACTACTAAAAAACATAAAACATGGGACAGTGATGGATTTTTAGAAGTTTTTGGAAAAAATGCAGTTTTGAAGGTAATATGTTTAACATGGTATTATCTAATAGATTATTATAAGAATATTCTGTATATTTCTTTTTATCAATAAATAGAATCTGGACGGTAGTATTATTGGCAGAACAACAGTCAATCCACAATGTTTAAATGAAGGTTTTAGATTATTTATTGCCAGTAAAGAAGTAGAGGTAAATATATACTGTAATATATTTGACCAATAAGTTAATACGTTAATATTAAAATCAATTTAAAATTATTATTAGATAATTAGCTTGGTATCACATGATGTAAACTTAACAGGTGATACTTGCCAAAGTATAGAAGACAAAGAACCACCAAGAAAGAGACTTAAAACTTCCAATGTTGGTTCATGTTTATTAGCAGTTTCACTTAAAAAGAGTATGAAATTTTTAAGTTAAAAATATTTATGGACAAATATTTCATTCCATTATTTTACAGTTTATCAATGTTATATTATAGGCTCTGAATTAACTTCTGAAGCATTGATAATGCCAAGTTTTTGTACTAAAATAGATGGTACTGATAATATTAGTCCAGAAACTGAACAACAAGTGTCTGTAGATGCTTGTCTGACGAATGTACTTAGACCTCATCAACGAGATGGAGTTATTTTTCTTTATGAATGTATCATGGGAATTAAAATCGAAAATAATTTTGGTGCTATTTTAGCAGATGAAATGGGTCTTGGAAAAACATTACAATGTATAACATTGATATGGACACTCTTAAAGAAAGGACCATTTGGTAAACCAATATTAAAACGTGTACTTATTGTGACTCCTAGCAGTTTGTGTAATAATTGGAAAAAAGAATTTATTCATTGGTTGGGCTCTCATAGGATTTTTCCTTTTGTTGCTGATAGTAAAAATAAGCCACAAAATTTTAAAAGACAACCAAGATCACAGGTACTAATTATTAGTTATGAAATGCTTGTTAGAACTTATGAAGAAATCAAAGAAATAAATTTTGATTTAATAATATGCGATGAAGGACATAGATTGAAAAATAGTAATATACAAGCAGCCAAGGTAATAGTATTGTTTTATTTTATTGAATTATTTTTTTTAATAAGTTCACATGTGATTATATTTGACAAATAAATTTTATGTTTCACAGCTTTTACAAGAAATTGATTGTAAAAGAAGAATTCTTTTATCAGGCACGCCTATACAGAATGATTTACAGGAATTTTATACGCTCGTCAATTTTGTAAATCCTATTATTTTAGGTAGTAGTACCGAATATAAACGTTATTATGAAGATCCTATCATTGCTTCTCAATGTCCATATGCATCGGATGATGCTCAATCTTTAGGAAATGAACGAGCTAAAGAATTGCGCGATGCAACTAATCCTTTTATCTTAAGACGAACCCAAGAAATAATTAGTAAATATTTGCCGCGTAAGCATGAAATGGTTATATTTTGCCACTTATCAGAAAAACAAAAAAACTTGTATTCCCTTGTGGTAGATACTTGGTTCGACAATACGATATCGGAAAAAAAAGCTACACATTTAACAATTATAACAGCTCTTAAAAAGATTTGTAATCATCCAGTTTTATTTACAAAGGATAAAGATAACTTTTTAAATAATAATCCAGCATTTTTACAATTAATAAAAAATGATAATGCTTCGAATGATAATGAAACAGAATATTGCGGTAAAATAACGATCGTTCGATGTTTAATGAGAAACTTAAAAAAAACTGATGAAAAAATAGTACTCGTTTCTTATTACACACAAACACTTGATTTTTTCGAATCTATTTGCAATGTCGAAGGACTGAAATATTGCAGACTCGACGGTAGTACACAAAATGTAGCAAGAATGAAAATTATAGAACAATTCAATTCCAAAAATGATGATAGTAGTAAGTAAACATATATATTGCCATTATGCTATATCTTTTTTTTTATAAAGTTACATGATTATAATTACAGAAATATTCTTATTAAGTGCTAAGGCAGGTGGTGTCGGATTGAATTTACCAGGAGCATCTAGACTGGTATTATTTGATTCAGATTGGAATCCTGCGTCAGATGCTCAAGCTATGGCGAGAATATGGAGGCATGGTCAAAAAAAGAGTGTTTATATCTACAGGTATGTTACAATTATAATGCACAACTTGTTATTTCAGTAATTTAAAAATTAGTAATTATCATCATCAATCCATTAATAAAAATACTAATAATATAAATTCTTTATTATACAATTAATAGATTACTAATGTCAGGCACGATTGAAGAAAAAATATACCAACGTCAAATTAGTAAAACAAGTTTAAGTGAAGTTGTTATTGATGCAAATAATCTTTCTTCTTTGAAACTATCATCCAGTGAATTAAAGGTAAATTAAAGTCGTTTACAATATCCGTACAATTTAATAATTGTCATTAAAATGATTTTCTTATCAACATGTTGTTTGTAGGATCTATTCACTTTAACATTAAACACAGATTCTTTGACACATGATTTGATGAATTGTATATGTGGCGATCAAGTAAATCTCAATGAATTATCAGATGAATGTGAGGATACAAACAGAAAAGAATATACAAAAGATATTATAAAAAAAGAGCAATCTCAACAAAATTTAACTATTAATCAACTTCTTGATTGGCAACATTATAGAAAACCATTTGGAGACGATTTGATGCAAGTAAGATAACAGAATTACAAGATATTAATGAAAGTATTATTATCTAAAAAATATTACATTTGTTTACATCTTTGTATCATCGTTAATTAGTTTTATATCATAATATGATAAGTAGTTATCACCATGATAATATATATAAGGCATAATATATATTTTAATATATATCTTTTTTTTAGGAGCTTATGTTAAAACAAGTATCTAAACATATTTCATTCATATTTAAAAACTCTATAACTTAAAAATATGAATCAATTTAGAAGTTCTTTGATAATAAAATAAAATATAGTATAATCAAAAGTATATAACATTATATTATAATGATTTTTAAATTGAGCATTAATGAAAATTAGAAATTATAATTTATTCTTATTTGATATAAAATTTAATAATCTATTAATAACTTCCTCTGATTCACATATTTTCTTAAGTTCTTCCACTTCTGTCTTATTTACTTCCAACAAAGTTTGTTTATTCCATTTTTGTACTAAATATTTGATGGCCATTATAGACTGGAGTTTGATTTCAATAATTATTTAATTAGTATAAATGGTAAATAAAATGTTAAAATTGTGAAATTGAAATATATATACCTTTATAGAAAGTTGACTCAATTTTCTTAAATATATCCATATTTCTTCTACATCTTTATATATTGTTCCAACTAAATGATATTCTTTGGCTTCTTTAGCATTCATTTTATAACCAAGATATAACATATCGCCAGCCTTAAAAGTACAAATTTTTCAATATATTTTGTTAGAGAATGAGTTTATTTAATAGAATATTTACATAAAAAAAATAAAGATTTCTAATTATATTA
The DNA here is from genome assembly GCF_912470025.1 of Vespa velutina. Lineage (NCBI taxonomy): Eukaryota > Metazoa > Arthropoda > Insecta > Hymenoptera > Vespidae > Vespa > Vespa velutina. The sequence goes on along the minus strand of NC_062197.1, from coordinate 7,360,783 downwards.
ATATATAAATTTATAAATATATGTTACACCATTACCTTACTTGGTCCCATTATTTTTGGAAATGTATATGAAGAACAGGCTTCAGCTATTAGACCTAATTTAGTAAAAGGTGTATAGAAATATGCCTTAAAAATATAAAAAATAAAACTTTAATAAAAGATTTATATATTGCTTCTTAATTATCACACATAATGATTCAGAGACGAAACATCAGTCTAACAGCTGATTAAACAAAATAATTTTAGTGCAAGTTTGTAATGAAATTACTTTTTCTGAAGCATATACTATATCAAAAAGTCCAAGCATAGTGGTTCCAACACCAATAGCTGGGCCATTTACAATAGCTATCAACAGTTTAGGAAAGGTAATCAGAGCATCAATAAAATTTCTGTAAGAATTCAAATTTATAAACTTATTATTGTGTTAAATATATACTTATATAAAATATTAATGTAATTTATAAGTAAAATTATATTTACTTAAAACGTATAAAATTTTCAATTGAATATAACATATTAATATCATTTCCACTAGTAAAAAAATCTCCTGCTCCAGTTAAGACAACTATATGTATGCTATCGTTTTTTGAAGAATCATTTAAAATATTTTCTATTTCCTGGTACATCTGTATAATAATATATATAAATGTTTTTTTTTTTTATAATATCAGCAAAACGGAATTATAAAGAAATATATACTAATATTTTAATTAATGTTATAAACACGTTACCTTTATTGATAAAGCATTTTTTTTCTTAGGTCTATTAAGTATGATCTTTTGAATTCCATTCTCTAAATTAACTTTTAGAATATGTTTTTCCATGTTTATTGCATCTATCTCAATATCATTACAATGAAGTCAGCACTTGATCTGTGGATAAAAAAAAAATATTTGTTGTATATATACAAATATAGATCTGTTACAAGCGCCAGTACTCGTACAGAAAATATTACTAAAAAAAATTTTTCAAAAAAATCTACTTTAAATCATTTCGATAAGTAATATTTTACGCAAGAAAAATCCTGCTTTTTGCCATTTATATTTTTCTAACATAAGAGCAAAATTTATGTTGGAAAAAAATTATAAAAATAAGAAACGAAAGAAAAATTTGCTACATATTTGTAAATAATGATAAAATTTTTGAAATTGATTAATAGTTAGCGCTTTGTTCGTCCTGAATTTCGGTACGAATTTCTGTTTCTCGTTTAGATGTACAGATGGCTGCATGAAATCAACAACCGGTTGGAACAAGTGCAAAAGAGTAAGGTGGTTATGCTTGTGAGAAGTCAGCGTCTTACGTGAACAATTTAATAAAACATGTAAGAAAATAGAGCACGGCATATCTACGTCGCGATTTTTACGTTTTTTTTTTTTTTTTTGTTGAAAACAATTGTGAAGACGCATCGAAGCGCGGTTAACATCGTTTTCGATCGCCTTTCGAAATTGGTTTTATCGTTCGTGACGTTACGATTTGGAAGCTGCAAGGGCAAACACGATTCGCTGTTTGAGAATGAGCACGAACAATGTGCAGGCACTTTTTGCGTGCTCAAGATGTTTCTCCAGGCATCCTTTCGAGGAGCTTTCGCCAGGACAACAATTATGCAAGGTATATTTTTTCGATTATAATTCGTTTATAAGAATTTATGCGCGAGATTTCGTACTTCAGCGGGACGTTTCGAAGCGTCTCTTTCGTTTCGTAGAAACGGATTGCTAATATTAGAACATTTAATATCATTGTCCGTTTAATGCGTGATTGGTCGTCTACTTTAGTTTTGAAAACTTTTCTATTATTCAAGATAATTTACAAATAATATTGGATCGATGAATCTATTATAAAAAGTTTTAGAAATCAAATTGATCTTTGTTGAATAGCTTATTAGAAGTTAAGTTTTATTTTTTATTGCTTTAGGAATGTAGAGGCGCATTCCCTGTTGTGAAATGCACATACTGTAGATCGGAATTCCAACAGACGATGTAAGTATAGAAACAAAGCAATGTTTTGATAGATGTAGATATAGTCTTTCTATATAAGAATTATACTTACAAATTATTGTTCTTTTTATTTATATAGAAAAGGAAATACAAGTACCATATGTAAAAAGTGTGAACAAAATGTCAAGTCATATGGAAAACCATCAGCGTGTGAATATTGCAACACAATTGCTGCATTTATTGGCAGTAAGTGTCAACGGTGTACTAACTCTGAAAAACGTTATGGTCCTCCAGTCACTTGCGAGCAATGCAAACAAAAGTGTGCCTTTGACAGACAGGATGAAGATAAAAAGGTAAAAGGTTATTTAATTTTTTTAAAAGATTATACTTTATCACAGCGAAGGAGACATCTTCAGCTGTTCAGATACTATCGCTATTACTTGCGACATTTTTTGTATTAACATAATGCTGACGTATATGTTTAACTTGTATTAAGAACGTGTTATCAATTTTAGTTTTTATATATTCTTATGTGCAAATATATTCTTTTCAGATCATTTTCTATAAAGCAATATATTATTAATAACATTTATCTTGCATGTATTAACTTACATACATATAAAGAGTCCTAAATTGATTACAATGTATTTTGAATATATTTAATGCTTTGTCTTTCCTCTATGCTTTGTGCACTTTTTTGGAACACAAGAAATTTTCATCTATAAAATTGGTATTGCATGTTATTATAACATTTACAAGTGTCTATACAGATATTTTTCATGCAGAGTTTCTTAGATTTCCATATTTCCTGTGTTCCTGCATAACGGAGGGTAGCTGTGCACACTGTTCTCTTTTGATTCGTATATCTTTATCGGATCAGTGTGTATAACTTCCTGTCACAAATTCTTTTCTTTTTTTAGAGAACGAATAAACATCAAGTGTAGTTTCTACAGCTAAGACCTCTCTCTTGTTGGTATATGGTAATACATTAAAGTCGCAGTAACGCTACTGCTAGTTACCATGGTATTTTTGTTTTTAGGTTGACGGCAAATTGTTATGTTGGCTATGTACTCTGTCATATAAGCGGGCCTTGGCTAAAACAAAACAGTCAGATGCAGAGAGGAGAGCACATATGAAACTGGCTCAACAACGGGCCGCTAAACACAAAGAACAAAAGTAATTATTCAAATACCTAATGTCACAAGCTAACATTATGCATAGTAATTTTTGAAATCTTGGCCAAGATTTAAATTTTTGTCGCGTGTAAGATATATTCAGTACAGAGAAATTCGATTTATTACATTTTCAATATAAATTTCTTATTTGACTTGATTTATTTGTTATAGATTAAAAGGTCACAATAAGAGGCCACACAGAGTTGATGTCACAAAGCTACCACCACAATCGGAAGGAGGGGATACGAATGGCCCTACTCCGGTTAAAGCGGCACGAATGGCCGGAGTACATGATCCCCACGATCCAAACAGTTCGGATCATGTGGTCGCAGTTACACAACTCAAAGAGAAAATAGCTCATCTTCAGAAACAAATCAGTATCAAAGATGGACAACTCCTAGCTAAAGACAGACAGGTCTATATAAATTTATTACCATTTACAGCTTCTCTATTCGTTAATTAATCACAGTCTCGTGTCATATATAAATTTGACTTTTTGTTAAACGCAGATAACGGAATTAAAGGCAAAAAATTTTACATCCGAGACAGAACTACGTAATAAAATGAAAGCAACTGAAAAAGAATACGAAGCTAAAATATCTAATATGCAACATAAGATATCCAGTTTATTAAAAGAAGTTGCATCATTATCGAAGACATCCAAACGAGGTGACAGAGTAGCTGCTACTAAGACTGAAGCTGGGACCAACAGTGGAAGTGGAACAGACAGCCCTGTACCTTGATAAGGTAGGAGATTGTATCTGTTGTCTAATACACTTACCGACTTGATTGCAATTGCAAGGTTAATTGATTTGATCGAATAGAGCGACATTATGTATGTTACGTATTAATTATAAATAATGATCAAAGTATAGAGATATTTCACGTTTAATTGTATTATTTTTCATTCTTTATAAAATTTGTTGCGTTTGTTATTCATGTTGGCAATTGTTAAATAACTAATATAAATTAATATTTCGGATTAATAATCAGAGTGTTCGTAATCCTTTTTTTCTTTGCATGATTTATTGATTTTTCAAACGGTATAACTGATTTCAAATCGACAAGATAACAATACGAATACCACGTTAGATTTTCTAAACTGTTTGCAGGAACTTCGTTAGCTGCAACAACATACTCGAATGCCCATAACTTCATAAATCATGTGGTACATTACGAATAGTTAATTGTTTCCATTAATAAAACAAAATTGTATTATTTTTCTAATTACTATAGGAATGTATACCATCTTCGATGTATACATGAAAGTCTTGTTTACTCCTTGTGCGGGAGGACGAGTGCGTGTAAAAGTTATATATAAGTTAGATAGTCTTTTTCTTAAATAATTCGCGAGTGACAATTCTGCTTATATGCAAAATAAGTTTTTGTCGTGAAAGAAAGAAATTTTGAAGAATTTAAGCAACGTCTCCCAGGATTAAAAAGCGATTTTTTTTATGTTCTCGAACGAAATAGCGTTAAAAAATAAAATAAAATAAATAAATAAATAAATAAATAAATAAATAAATAAATGATGTTATATGTGAATAGATTGTATGAATTGAATGATACGGCTCTCGTAACATTTTCTTATTTATAATAACAATAATGTAACGAAAATGAGCCAAGATATGGTGATTGTGTAGGTCAATTTACAATAAAACATTTAAAAGCATTCATCACCGTTGTGTCGGTACTTGGAGTAACCTTTTTACATATAAAATTTTCATTTCTTTTAATATTAATTAATCATCTTTTTTCAATCCATATTTATTACTTCTTTTTTTTTTCTTTTGAAAAGAATATAGGAGGATATATATGTATTTATTTAGGTATCAAAAAGGTAGTGACATGTTCATGTAAATATCCAACAGCCATATATTTATTTTTTATTTTAAGAAACAAATGCTAATTGAGCATTACCTATTCAATAATTGTAATGATAATAAATGCGTAACAATTTACTATATACGAAGTGTAAGGATAATTAACTTTTAATTTATAGTCGTTTAAATATACGTACGAGAATTGTACACGCGTGTACAAATACGGTTGGAGTTTATTTTTTATTTTATTGAGAGATGATAAGAACTAAATATTGCTTGTTTGTTGCCGAGGCGTTTAGTCTCTCGCTTTCTTTCGATATTTTACTACTTTCAGCATATTTACACGGTTCTCTCTTTTCCTCTTTTTCCTCCTCTCTATCTATCTATCTATGTACCTATCTATTTATCTATTCATTTCTCTCTCTCTCTCTCTCTCTCTCTCTCTCTCTCTCTCTCTCTCTTTCTTTCTTTCTCTCTTTCTTTCTTTTTCTTTGATTTCATTCTTACTCTCTTACAACTTTTCTATTGATATCATCCCTCGTTTTTTTTTTTCTTATATTTCATTTCATTTCGCTGTTTAAACCTAAAATACTAGGTTTCTCTTAAATCCGTTTATAATATTTATAGTGCGCTTATTACAGGCAAAGCGGGAAATCAAGAATCGATATGGAATAATACCTTTCTTATAAGAGCGTTTCTGGAAACCTTATATCGTTCGGATGTACGCATGCATGTAAAGATTACGAACGTAGCAAAAATACTTCTTGATCTACGGTAATAATATCGAGTAGATATATCCTTGTGAAGTGTCGCACGAAGCGTGTACCGATAATGAAGCGATGAACAAAGAATTCGTCAAAAATATTTATCGTCGAAACTTTGTCGACTTTTCAAAAATAACTCTCTTTCTCTCCCTCTCTCTTCATCCCTCTCTTTCTTTCTCTCTCTTTTTGTCTCCCTTTCTTTCTCTGTTTTTATTTCAATATCGCGTTGGTCAAGCACTATGCATACGTAGACGAATTTTTCCATAACGCCTTCATAAGCTACCCAAGTTTTGTACACTTTGCATAAATAATTAATTGGTATAGCGTGCACTATATGTACAAGTTTCTATAAATAAGAAATGTTTTAAATGGAATGCCTGAGTCACCCACGTTGCCTGTCACATATAACGTATCAGCAGGTTTAATGAATATTTCAAGGCTTTATATGTTTTTCGATTGGCTTTGTTCGGATTAGCGTTTATTTGGAAGAAACGTTCACGGAGGAACTTTTATTTATTTATTCTTCTTTTTTTCTTTTTGGTTTCTTTCTTTCTTTCTTTTTGCGTGAACTCATGTTCGTGTAAAATTCTTGATATATATATATATATATATATATATATATATATATATATATATATATATATATAAACTGAAAACAATTCGTAGATATCTCAAATGAACGAAATGAACTTTCCGGACCAAACGTTGTGTCTTTTTCTTTTTCTGTTTCTTTTGTGTGTGCGAGATTTTCTTTCCAATCGCCTCTCTTAACAACTAAATACATAATACATATATGATGCATGTTGAGAAAGCTAGCATTCGGAATAACGTTCTTAACGCTTTGTGCTTACATATCTGGAATCACTCTTTCGTTACCCTCGATCTGAAATCGTTCCGCATTTTTACCTGGCCTTCTTTTCTTTTATTATAATTAATATTTTTATTATTAATATTATTATTAATATTATTATTATAATTATTATTATTGTTATTATAATTATAATAATTATTATTATTATATTATTATTATTATTATTATTATAATATTATTATTATTATTATTATTATTATTATTATTAATATTATTATTATTATTATTATTATTATTATTATTATTATTATTATTATTATTATTATTATTATTATTATTATATTTTAGAACTCTTTAGACGCGTGAGAGCCGTGCGTATATCAGTCTGTGATACGTCGTTAAGTATAATCATTACAAATCGATGATTCAAAAACACGTTCGTTCCTTCTTTCTTAGCACTCTTACGAAGTTGTTCCTTTTCTTTAATATCCGTCAAACGATACGAGTTTCCTAATCATCGATCGGTAAAGACATATGTACGTAAATGTACATACATACATACATACATACATACATACATACATACATACTATATACGTATGTTGTGTATTCGTATATTGCGGTAGGCTGCGCTTACGGTGATTTCTACGTCGACAAAAATTGACGCTTTCTTAAAATTAGTGGAAGTACAAAGTGTGGTGTTGCCTATAAAAATTGATGGAAGATTGTAAAATACAGATAAAGGTGACCACGATAATAGATTATAGATTATGGTAAGGAGTGGCGATTTCCTAGGACAAAATGTCTATTTCTTTGTCTTTCAGGATAAACGATCGATCACTTAGTTTGCTTTTGTGCGAATCAATTAGGATGAGAATATTATTATTCTTAAGTATATAATAATTAATCGGCGTCATTTGGTAACACTACATAATTTGAATGACGGAAGTTCAGAATCTGTCGGTATATTTTCTCAAAGTATACATATTTCCTTTGATATAAATGCGTATATTAGATAGGCCAAGGATATATGTACTGTTTGTGCATAAGAAATCCTTTTTTCTCTTTCTTTTTCTTTCTTTTCTTTTTACTCTGAATCACCGTGACGCATCATCATACACGAATTGCTTTCAAAGATCAAACAAATTCCCGTGCTTGGACTCGACGAAGAAATTTTTTCTAAAACGCCATATTCCTTTTAAGAAGAGGGAATCGAATTGTTATATAGTGTTTTATCGCATTTCATAAGCTTTGACTAGATTTTTTTTAACACGACTCACGCGGTCGCTGTTGTCGTTATATTAATTTGTCAAAATTATCAACGAGCCCAAATTGATCGTAACGAATGCTTTTTTTTATAACGATCCGATAACGTCGACTCGAACGATCGATAACGATCTCATGTAATTTAATACGAAAAATGTTTTCTCTCACTATCGAGTACACAAGTTATCATACATATACATACGTATGTATGTAGAAATAGTTAAATGGATACGCTCCGATAATCGAACTTTTTTTTTATCTATGTAAATGCTGGAAGACAAGTTCGAATAAGCTACGAAAATTCTGTTTCCTCTTTTTTTATTTTTTTTTTTTTTTTTTTTTTTTTTTTTTTTCGTTAAAACAATTCATCTGGTTATTGCACTCGAAAGATTCGAAGAGGAAAAAATATACATTTATGTATACATATATATTTATTCGAATCGATATTAAGCTTTCTTTTCTCATTGAAATGATTCACTAATGTTCACTTAAGCGGATTCGATAATTTGATAAAATACATACATACATATGTACGTACATACGGGCGACTTATGTACGTATGTAACATCCCTTCCGTGAAATAACTAGCGATTTTGTCGCGTCTCTAGTACGGTCGATTGGATAAAAGAATCTTACAATCTACGATATTTCTACCTACAAACCTATTAACAACGATATGTCATATATGTGTGTGTGTATATATATACATATATATATATATATATATATATATATATATATATATAAATTTAAAATTAATTAAACTATAATATTCAAAGTTATATTCGCATAAAGTTAGAACGATAAAAAGAAAACGTAGTAGATTTCTATCGTAGATTAAAAATGATGATGAAAAACTTATTTAAACTGACATAAACCGATCGATTGAAATTTTGTCTTCGATAGCTTAGCGTCTGACTTTCTTTCCAAGAGACACGACCAAGCGTACCCATCCGTTCGCTGAACTCGGTGTAATAATAATTAGTTTGTTACGTGAAGCACGTGCGTTTCTTTATGGCAATAAATTACCAAGAGTTTGTGCACGATCGAGCGAGAAGCGACGAAGGAGGAACGATAATACCTAGACATTTCCACTTGACGATCGATCGTTGCTCGTGCGCGAAATCATACTTGGATTCTCCGACCTCCTCTGCGACCGTTCTTATTCCTCATCTTTAAAGGGACCGACGACCAACCAACCGGCCAATCAACCAACCGACCGACCGACCGACCGACCGACCGATTGATCGATCGATCGATCTCGTGAATGAACTCGATCTCTTGTTTCGTAGCGTCGCAAAAGAACCCGTATAAACACGATCGCATGATCTACGAAATTAGCCGAGAGTATGCAAATGACCTTTTTTTTTCTATTCTTTTTTTCTTTTTTCCTTTTTCTTTTTCTTACTTTTCTTTTGAATTTTCTCTCCGAACGTGATTCACGAAGCGCAGCCTACCGATCGGCAACCTACGACGAGGTACATATAATGTATCGTATATAAAGGTATTCATAAATTAGACCTCCTTAAATATTACCTCATTTTAAATTATAGAATAATTTATAGTAATGTTAATATATACAGGTACAGGTCTCGTATAGTTGCAGTCGTGTCGTCACTGGTTGTTCATTGTGTCTTTTGCTCGCGCATTTTCGAACGTGCTTGGCGGGTGCCGACAAAATCCGCCGTTTTGGTCGACGTGTTTCGCATCGACGTTTAAATATCCTCCACGTGAGTGCGCGCGCGCGCGGACGATTTCTTTTTCTCTTTCTCTTTTTCTCTCTGTCTCTTTTTCTTTCTCTTACATGCGTACACAGATACGTACACACAGAGATGCCTTTTGGAACAACAATTCAATTAAGGAATTTTTTGAGCTTTGGACTTGAAAAAAAATTTTTCCTAAAACGATCATCTCTTCTTTCTTTTTTTTTTTTTTTCTTTTTTTTTTTTTTTTATCATTGATTGATACGATAAGAGTGAGATAGAGATAGAGATAGAGATAGAGATAGAGATAAAAATAGAGATAGAGAAAGATAGATAGAGAGAGAGAGAGAGAGAGAGAGAGAGAGAGAGAGAGAGAGAGAGAGAGAGAGAGAGAGAGAAAACGAGTCAGTTTCATAGAAGTATACATTCTTCTTCTCCTTCTCTTTCTTTCTCTTTCTTTCCCTCTCTTTCTCTCTCTCTCTCTCTCTCTCTCTCTCTCTCTCTCTCTCTTTCTTTTCCTCCCGCTGTGTTTTATGGCGCGCGTGCACGCACACGTTTTCGAATGGACCGTGGAAAGGTAACCGAGAAACGATGGACACGATTTTCGAGATTTTCCCAGAATGGCAGAACGACGCTCTTATTATCGATATTTCTAGAACGTTAATACTATCAAACTCGTTATCTTTCCTTCCTTGATAATGCTACAATAGAAAAAATATGGAAACGAGTATATGTACAAGGAACTTTATATGGTCCTAGCCGAGTAACGACGTACTTGCGCGCACATTAGCACACACACACACACTTTCTCTTACTCTTCTTTTCCTTTCTCTTTTTCTTTTTCTTTTTCGTTTTCTTTTTCTTTTTCTTTTTTTTTTTCTTTTTTTTTTTACTTTTCCCTTCGACGTTTCCTTTTTTCTTTTTCCTATCTCTTATAATACACTAAAAACAACGAAGCTCGAGGAGAGTATTTAAGTAAAACTTAGATTGTCTTTTATCAACGATAATGAACTAAATAACAATATTTAACAATATTTTACATTCTATCCATTACTTTTTGTTCCTATATCCTTTTCTCATGCCCCCTTCTCTTTCTCTTTCTCTCTTTCTTTCTTTCTTTTTCTTTTTTCTCCTTATCTTCCTCCTTTTTTTTGCCCCTTTCGAATCGATAACAACAATTGGAGAAAAGTCCTTCTATTCACTCGTCACATCCTTTAAACAGTGTTTACGCGAAATGGAACGTTCTTAAGGCATCTCGCACACGAGTCTTAATAAACAAGGTACACCATTTCTCTCTCTCTCTCTCTCTCTTTCTCTTCCTTTTTCTTTTCTCACTCTTTCTTATTTATCTTTACTGCCACTCTGGATAAAGGTATCGCTCTGGTGCGAGCTCGGTCAGCCGAATCTCGTTTACGTTTCCACGGCTGGATTTTGCGCCAGGGCAAAAGGGTCTGCTCCCCGTCCCTTAGGTACATTCGATTATATGTGGCTGGGAGGTTTCTATTACGCTTGGCCTCGCCACTGGGTTCTCCAAGTTATGAAGAGATGTAGTGTGCGGCCCATGTGTTGATCCGTGCCTTTCATAGTTCTCGATGTGTTCCAATTCGCATTCCTTCGGTATGGTTCCTAAAACGAAGAAAATTTTCTTCGTTTTAACATCGCCAATAAACACGACGAATAATCCTATGAGTTTTCAATGTTAAAGTTAAAAATTTTTCATATATTTAAATATCAAATTTAATAATAGGTATTTGAAAACAAAAAGTGTGTATATATATATATATATATATATATATATATATATATATATATAGGTAATAGTTCTGTTTAATTCGTGTAAATAAAATGTTTCAAGTAAATTGCAATGTAAATTTATGAGTAAAGTGAATTAATGATAAAATGCAATTGTCTGAATAAATTGTGTTTGTTCAGAAATAAATCATAAGACAACGGTTTAAAATAAGACTCTTAAAGATCTTTCTTCTCCTTACTCGTCGATATCTAAATATGAAAATCTAAATAAGTTAATACCACGAAGAAAGAAGAAAGTGAAAGAGAACACTTACCGACATTCATGTCAGGACCATACTCGTAATATGTTGGCGAGCCAACGGCAGCTGCGAGAGCGAGTTCATCCTCGATACTGTTCGGTCTGCAACTGGTCGTTTTCCAATGAGTTCTCAGGCCACTCGCACTAATATATTTTTTGTCGCAGCCTTGACAGGTGTAAGGCCTTTCGTTCGTGTGCAGTCTCTTGTGTAGCTTCAAATGAACGAACTGGGTGAATTTCGCGGGGCAAAGGTCACAAGCATAGGGCTTTTGGCCGGAGTGTAATCTGAGATGAGTCTTTAGATTCGAAGTAGAACTGAACCTCTTTTTGCAGATCTCACACTGATGAGGTTTTTCGCCTGCGTTAAAAATAATATCGTTTTGTTAGTTTATGATCACGGAATTACGATATTTATTTGAGTTAGAAAATTCACTTACCGGTATGCACGAGATGATGTTTCTGTAGATGCGCCAGTTGCGTGAAGCTTTTGGTGCAGACATTGCACTTGAACGGTCTCTCACCGGAATGCGTTCTGAGATGAACTTTAAGATTCGATAGTTGACCGAAGGTCTTACAGCAGACGTTGCACTCATAGTGCATCTTCCCGTCTTTCTTCTTAAGTGGATAAGGCAACGACCTATAACCCCTCGATCCCTGAGAGTTCGGGCTGAGCGAGCCACTTTGCGAGCAACCGTGATCGTCCGGGGAGAGAGAACTCGCCGGCGAGTATCTGTGATTGAGAGACCCGGAGGAAGTGGAATTCGCGTGAATGGTAAGTCCAGGATGATGGCCGAGGTGAAGATTGTGCGTGCCTGCGATCAGGCCAGCCTGACTCC